>NC_092500.1:93099124-93189124 GCF_047511675.1 Marmota flaviventris | reverse complement strand
ATATATATATATATATTTAAATTTTAACATTTTGTGAAAAAATTAAAGGAAAAATAATCCTTAAAGAAATTAATGGTTCATAATTCCCTTATGCAGTTGAAATGGCAAAACAGTTTCCTAATTCAAAGGAAGCAGAAAGTGAAACCAAATAGTCTAATTTTCAATACTCAATAAGATGTAAAGGAAAAAATAAATAAAACAACAACAGGAGGCCCCAAGACTATTTTTATAATTTCTCAGAGATTATTTTCAGTAGAATTAAAAACAATAAGTATCATGTTGTTAGTAATCGCTTGAAAGAAATTTTTTATCATTTTAAAAGAAAATCACTTCCCCAACAAAGTAATACACCACTCTCGTGTTCCTCCAAGCAGCTGGAGGAAATATGAAATATTTTAAAAGTCCTCACACGATTTATTTAACTGTTAAACAACCACACTCAGCTTTAATTCACTGAATTTTTTCCAGGGGTAATATTTTTTAAAAGTCATAATAGATACTTATAAAAGAAAAAAGAAATGAGTTTTAACTTATATTGTTCCAGGATGGTTACTAGCCAAGAAGACGAACAAATTTTATAATAGAGAACACTTTACTTCAATTTATAAGAAAGTAGAAAACAAAAGTGAAACCCAGTAACTTTTCTAAAGGGGTGTTAAATTTCTTCTGAGTCCCTCCAGAAGAGCAACTTGCTCTCACCTTAAGGTGCATTCCATGAAAAAATGAAACTTTTCAATATTGTCAATGTTCTAAATGATCATTCAAAATATTTGCTAGTTCTTTAGCTATATACATATCACAAGACACTTGTTCTTATGTAGAACAAGCTAAGAGGTCTATCTAATAACTCATCTGCACCTCCTACAAGTGTTTTAAGTTTGCACTTTTAGAATTTCTCTTACACAATTGTGCACTTCTGTTTCAATTTTCCATGTATTAAACAGAATCATCAGCCACTGCTAAGAGAAGATTTATCTGAGGCTTCAAAATGATAGTGTCTTTAAGAATCTGGGCCAAATGTAATTCTGGCCATTGTTAGTACCACTTCAATTTGATTTAGAGAGATTTTATTTAAAAAAAACTATAATAATATTTAATTCTTACATGGAAAACATTTGATGTAGCTTCATATTTCAGAGACAAATTTAATTTAATACGTTTATGTTGGCTGAATTCTTTTAGAGACTAGATGTATACAATCTAAAAGAAGATGACACTTGATTTACTATTCCTTTGTGAGTCTGGATACTGGTTGGAAAGCTTACATCTATATGTGGCTGTAAGCCAGGTCTAATATGCAATGAAACTGGCCAAAGGAGCAAAGTTTAGTGTAGATCATGATCTGCTCACTTGACTTTCATTGTGTTTGCGTAACCTAATTGTTTCCCAGTAAACTAAACCCCTTTTCCTATTGGGGTTGGTGTTATAGCTGGGTAGTAGAACATTTGCCTAGCATGTTCAATCACAGTACCAAAAAAAAAAAAAAAAAAAGATAGAAAATTTCAATCAACTTTTCAAACACATCCTATTTCATGTGGTTAGGTTTTCTGAACTGATAAAGATAATGCAAAGTTAAAAACATTTATCTTGGAGACAATGTACAGAACACATCTACTATAGAGACTAGCTTATAGAAACTCCTCAATAAATGTTACCAATTAGTATCATATTCAATATGGTCCAGTTCAATTTTTTACTCTTCAGTGAAGGGTCACTTCTGTCATTAATCTCCTTTGCTCCTAGGCTTCTGTAAAATTTTGTGTGCTTTATTGCGAGTTAATTATATAGTCTGTATTCTTTGTTAGATTAAAAACCTTGAGAATTCAAATTCTGTCTAATTTAGCTTTGCATTCCACACAGTGCCAAGTGGAGTGTCTTGCTCACAATAGACATTTATTAAATGCTGATCAAATTGATTTGAATTAAACAAAGAAGCCACAGTCTTGAAGACGATGTTTAAAATGAAAATTCTAATCTAAGTTGTTGATAAAAATAAATTTCAAAGCATATTAAATCAGATGTAACTTGATAATATTATTTAGATATTTTCACACTATTCAGACATTCAAAAGATTTATTATAGCATAGTACACAGGTTTGTTTTGTCATCTGTCTTCATGAACAGACCATAAGTTATTAGAAGCAGACTCTGAATCTCAGTATCTACAGGTCATTCACAGTGCCTAGCACACAGTAAGTCCTTAATAAGTGTTTGTTACATGAACTGCTAAATGGAAAAATAATACATAGAGAGAAAAATTCAATGGATGATTGATATGAATAAAATTATCTTTATGTAAAAGATAATTTTATTTATATCAATTTTTTGAGACATATAAAGGAGGCAAATAATGGAGGTCAATGGAATTTTCAACACAAATTAGAATTATAACAGTTCCCAGTAATGTGCAGAAATATTGGGATTTTTGTAAAGTTTGTAATAGTAAGAATGTTTAAGTAGATGATATTCATTACTTGTTACTATTAGGTAACAATAACAGCTTTAGAAGTACTATTTATAGTGGAAGAACATCTTGTGTAACATTTGAAAGGATATATCTATTCCTAGTTATGTCCTTAATTTCTTAAGAAAATACTAAAAGGACAAAACAGCATCAAAACTCAAAAGAACTAAGACCAGAAAATGGGCAGAATTTCCACTAAGCAAATGTAGGATGATATTCTTGGAATAGTCAGGTTATTTTAACGAAGTGAACACTTTAACAGGAAGACACTTTCAGTTTTCTCATAACTGTAGGAATATCCAGAGTATGAATCAACCAAAGAGAAGGTCCTTGTGTTTGTTTTTGAAGATATTAAAGGTTCAGTCTTAGACTTCCTCCATCTTTCTATCTGTCATCTTGCTCACCATTTGGAAACGTCATTTTCCAGAAATAAACGGGCAAGAGCTACAGAGTGGGACTACTGATTGCTCATTACATGTTGGCTGCTTCTTTCTGAAGGGGAGGTCTGAAGATGGGAACAGAGATATCCTGGATTTGGCAAGTTCTGGGACTTTTAGGTTGTCTACTTTATCTTCTCAATGTTTCAGAGAGAACCAGGCAGGAAGTTAAAAACAAAAACAAAAACAAAAAACCATGCAGGAAGTAAAAACAAAAAAACAAAAAACAACTTAAAAATGGCATCTTACCTGAGAGAATGCCTACTAAACACAATAAATCACATGATCATCTGGGCACCTTAGCTTCCTTTCTAAGTATTAGGTATAAGTCTGAAATTTTATTGTCATTGATTCATCTGAGAGTATGTTCACAGGCAACCTACCTATCCAAATATTCTGAGAGTCACAGGGTTTAGGAAGTACACCATTTGTAAAGAGGGAAAACAAAGAAACAAATCATTAAGAACCACAAAGTACTCTGAAGTAGGAAAAGAATTACCATCTTGAAGACTCAGCAAAAGAGTATGATTCCAAAATTGATTTCTTGTAAGATGCAAAAGAACCTTTTTAGAAACTGTTTATCTGTCAGACCCAATAATAAAGATTCAAGAAATAGCTGAACTTTGGAACCAACCTAGATGCCCTTCAATAGATGAATGGATAAAGACAATGGAATATTACTCAGCTTTAAAGAAGAATGAAATCATGGCATTTGCAGGTACATGGATGGAGTTGGAGAATATCATGCTAAGGTAGCTAAGGAAGAATGGAGGGACTTTGGATTGGGCAGAGGGGAGGGGAGTGGGTGTGGGAATGGGAGGAACTGTGGAATGAGACAGATATTATTACACTATGTACATGTATGATTGCACCCAACAGTGTGACTTTGGATCATGTATAGTCAGAGAAATGAGAAGTTGTGACCCATTTGTGTACAATGATTTGAAATGTATTCTACTGTCATGTATAACTAATTAGAACAAATAAAAACAAATGAACCTTCATGAAGCAGGATCAGCAGACAACAAGGAACAAGTGAGATACAAAATAGAGACAGAAGAAGAATTTCAACAGAACTAATTATGTAACAGGAAAGGTAAACCCCACATCTTAAAAGATACTGAGAATGCTGAACACTAGCAATGATACAGAAGGAAGAGTGGAGTGATGAGGAGGAGGATGAACTGAGAAGCTATCATACAATGTATCAGGCAAGGACAAAAGATGGACATTATAAAAGAGAATGTGATAGTAAGACCTAAATAGACAGTCAGTTAGTAACTAGTGTTCTTGAATAAGAAATTGACACATATCATCCAAAGCAATAAATAAAGATATGATAGAAGAAAAATTTCCTGATTGACCAGCTCATGTACAGATTTTATAGCTTTACTTAATTCAAGATACAACAATAAAAGAGACCCGCGGAACTCACCACCAAACCTGAATTATAGGGGTAATGAATACTAATTTAAAAATTCAAATACCTAAACAAGAAGAAAAATTAAAAGAAAGGATTATTCACAAAGGCAAAATGTCTCCAGTAGTTACAGACATTGCCACTAAATATTTTCAGAGAATTAAAAAAATCTAAGAATTTTGAAAAAATAATATTGTGACTTAAGAATTTCATATCCAAGTCATATGTTTTCTTGTATAAAAATAAACCATTTCAGAATGGTTTTAGATGCATAAGTAGTTATATAAATGTTATTTACATAACTTTATAACTTTAATTTGTTTTAATTATTTGAAGGTTGTTCCAAATTAATCTTAAAGAGTCAGATTTTATAACACAAAGATGGGAGGGTCATAGAACAAAAGATTTATGGGGATTTTCTTTCTCTATGTAGATAAAAATGTCAGAAGCTACTTTATTTATTTGCAGTATTGGAGATTGAATCCAGGGCCTCTTGCATCTAGCTAAGGCCTGTACAACCAAGCTATATCTCCATCTCCAGTAGGATGATTTGTAAACTAGTATTTTCCTTTGTTTCTCTTTAAAATATCACCCTTTACCTGTTACCAGGCAGTTATGTCTCATTCTTCACCTTGTAGGTCAGATGAAATCTCTTGATAGAACCAATGACCTAAGAAGGTAACTAGTGCTTTTGAGATGTCTAATATACCACATTTACATGCCTGAGACATGTATGACAGTTTATTTGCTATGCAAAGCATTGTACTGACAACTTTTTTTTTCCTACCTACTTTTTCCCCATTAATGAAGCCTCTACTATGACTATGTTTTGTAGGTTAGGAAATAGAAAGGTTAGTCAGCAGTCTGAAATCCCAATGCTGAGTAATAAATTTGAATTTGCATCTTAATTTCAAATAGGAGCAAAATGTTTACTTCATGATTTTTTAAATTTATGAGTGCTTCATGGATTTTCAGAAAATGGTACTTTCTATTTTTCCTTGGTTTTAACTTTATCATCAAATTGAAAAAAAAAAAGGAGTCAATCTTTTACATCATTTAACATATACAACTGGTTTAACCTACGTATTGTTAACTCTTAAGTGTACAATTATCCTACATAAAAATATTTATAGATAAAAAAAATCACATTTCTAATTTTTAATTAATAAGATAGTAGATTTGAAACTTTTATTACAACTTCTATTTATTTTTATATTATTTAAAAAAATATCCCAGAGTTATTTATTTTTTTGGAAAGAAATTTGAGGACCTATATTTTTGGCTATAGAGAAACTTTTTAAAATAAAATTTTATATAACATCAAACTTACAGAAAAATTTCTGGAATAGTAGCATTTACCTAAATTCATCAATTATTTGATTATCACCTTACTTACTTTCATTATCTTTCTCTCTTCATTCTCTGTCAATGTATTATTTTTTAATTTTTTTTTTAGTTGTAGATAGACACAATATCTTTATTTTATTGATTCATCTTTATGTGCTGCTGAGGATGGAACCCAGTGCCTCATGCATGCAAGGCAAGTGCTCTACCACTGAGCTACAGACCCAGCCCCTCTGTCAATGTATTCTATGATGAAGAATACATTGGAGATTGGAGATTTTATGCCTTGCCCTTAAATATCTTACCAGGTATTTCTGTGAAAAAAAAAGAGTAAAAGCCCAATCTTGACATTTTCATAAGTAATTAAAATCTATTTATGAAAGTCAGAAAATTTAACATCGATAAAATATTATTATCTAATCCAAAGTGTGTACACAAATTTTGTCAATTGTTCCATTAAGGTCCTTTAACAGCAGTCCTTTTCCTGTCCCCATTTAGGATACAGTTGAGGATCATGTATTGCATTTAGTTGTCATATGTCCTCCTCTAAAATTTTTTTTTATGGTATTGGGGATTAAACCCAGGGCATGGCACAAGCTAGGCTAATGCTGTACCACTGTGCCAGATTTCTAGCCCTTTTTATTTTATTTTGAGACAGGGTCTCACTGAATTGCCCAAGCTGGTATTACACTTGCAATCCTCTTGCCTCAACCTCCTGAGCAGTTGGGTCTACAGGTATGAATCTCATCCTTATTTATGAAAAGCTTTGAAGTCCAAAACCATTTCTTCTCATGGTCAGTGAAGTTTGCAAGCAGACTACTAGATCCCCACACTGGTTTACCTGGTGAACACTGCAAAACACAGTTTTTTCTGTACCCACAATGCTCTTATTGACTCATAACCTGGGGAAGGGATTTCTCTTTTGTTTGCTTGTTTTGTTCTTAAATCTAGCAGATGGGCATAGTGGTGCATGCCTACAATCCCAGAGACTAGGAGTCTGAACGGGATAACAAGTTCAATGACAACCTGGAAACTTATGGAGATCCAGTCTCAAAATAAAAAATAAAAAGGGCTGAGAATGTAGCTCAGTGATAGAGCAGCCCTGGGTTCAATCATTAGTACTGGAACAGAGGGCTGGGGTTGTAGCTCCATGCTAGAGTGTTTGCCTAGCACATGTAAGGCACTGGGTTTCCTCCTCAGCACCACCTAAAAATAAATAAATAAATAACATAAAGGTATTGTTTCCATCTACAACTAAAAATGTTTTTTTAAAAAAAGGCTTGAGTACTGCAAAAGAAACTCAAAAGTAGTAAATCTGGTGATTAACTAGGTTTGGAATTACTGAGGTCAACCAATGGCAAACTTGGAGAAGGTTCTGCTGAACTTAGCCAAAGCGGCAGCATTAGAGGAGAGAGGAGGAAGAGGAGTGAAAGAGGAATCAGGGAGACATAGGAGGTGAGAGCTTTTCCACAGATACTGAGGAATGTTATCTGAAGCACAGCTAGTAAAGAAGATAACTCTGGAAAGAGTAAAACAAAAAAAGATTCTTTTGACTTTGATAATCTTAAGCTTCAAGGAAGCAAATTGTTTCTTGAAAAAATTTGACCTATTCTGCAAGAAAACATTTCTGTGATCATATAGATTTGAAGAACAATAATAATCCAGATTCTTTCTCACAACCTTTCATATATAAATATTTATCCTAAATCTACAAAATTACAAAGCATTTACCCAATTTGGGAACCATATCATTCTTTTTTGGAGGAATCCTTGTGCTACAGGTGGTTTGTACCTGATTTGTCCCCCTGAGAGTTCACAAGTTAGAGGCTTGGTTCCCAAGATGGCAATACTGGTAGGTGGTGTGGCCCAGTGGGAGGTACTTAGGTTAACTGGGGTATTCTCTAGTCTGGCTTTCTGTCCTGTAATATGGTGTCTTCCTTTCACATATGCTTTTGCCTTGATGTCATCTGTTATTAGTCCTTTACCAAAGGCCAGATCCTGGACTTTCAGCCTCTTAAACTGTTAACTAAATAACTTCCTTTCTTTATAAAGTTAAGTGGCTTTAGGTATTTTGTAAAGAAATGAAAAAAATGGACATATAGCTTTACATATTATTTTATTGTCTAAATTACTTTAGATGTTGCATTAAATTTTGAAAAACTGAACCACGTAACTCAGGTAAGTTTTTTAAAAAGACTTTCACAAGGAAAAAGTTATAAGGAAATTTATTTTCTCCACCTTTCTTAGTTTAGAATTATATCTAAGAACAGCTAATACTACCAACAAAGACACATATAGAATAATGGTGACTGACAAATGATTAACAAAGAACCATATAAATGACTAATAGTAATGAAGATGATGGTTAGCTAAATCAAATAAAATGTGCGTTGAGGCAAAAAGTGCATGATGTTGGGCTCTTTATGGCTGGAGATTATTTTACTTAACTTTCTTTGCTAGAAGATAGAGATTAATATTAATTTTTAAAAACTTTGCATAAAATCTCCTTATGTCCCTTTTGAGTTTTCATGGTTTTGAACATTACATGAAGGTAAAAGAAAAAAATAAATCCAATAAAGTCTGAAAATACTAGTTAATTTAAAAAAAGTTACTCCTCCACTATGGAATAATAGAGTTGTCCCTAAGGAGCAATGTCATTAAAAAAAAAAAAATTAAAAGAGGTTCCACCATTCCCCAGCTTATCTCTATAATTATAGTTTAAGGAAAAATATATTTTATGCTATTTATTTGTATTTATTTACATTAGTAACATATCATAAGATACTAGAAACTGAGAAACAGCTTTGTGTTGATTGTACTCACCCAGATGCATTTCTACTTTTTATGCAATGGCTGAGGTGACCCATGTAGATAAATTCAGCTAGGAGTAGGCTGGGGCTGGAAAAGACAAGTTGGCTCCTTATCCTTTAGGGTCTTCCTTCCATAGAGCTCACCTCTAGTTTGAGATTTTTCATAGCATGGCAGTTAGTCTCTAAGAAAAAATTTTCTAAGACAAGCTGCAGTGTGCAAGAGTTTATCAAGCCTCTACTTGTATCACACTGGTCACTGTCCCATGGAACAAAGCAAGTCATGTGACCAAGCTAGAATTAGAAAGAACTGGAGGGTGAACACTATATGAGGTGGTGCTTTGGGGGCCATCAGTATCATAGTCTGCCCCAGAAGAAGAAATTAGATTCATTTCTGTCTGTGTTGACCAATAATTTGCATCTGATCATCCATCTAGGTAAGGACAGAAGACAGAAGTAAAGAAGAAAGGGGTATATTTATAAAAGTACTTAGAAATACTTTTTGGAACATATAAATTTTGTGACTAATGAAATTAATTTCCTAATTGGAATCACTTATGATTTGAGTAGACAAGATTAAGAACTGCGAATTGAGCTGTTTCTAATATGTTAGCTACTAAAATTAATACCATAGCTAATATCATAGTGCAATAAAACAGGAACTTTGGGCTAGGAAATAGGGTACACACAACTGTCATTAAGCTGTGTGACTTTTAGAGTGCCATTTAAAATTTTAAGACCCCATTATATATTAAAGCAAATGTCTTGAACTATATTACTTCTTAACACCATTTTAGCTCTAAAATTTTCCATATCTTTAAAAATTCTTAAAATAGTATTTGAAACTCAAAAAAACCAAAACGTAACAAAAATTTCCTTACTAGTCAGTGATAAATATGTAACCACTAATTTATAGTTATTAAGATTTTAACTCAACCTATTGGCTCCTTTTATTAGCCTGTTAAAATCTCAGTCAAAACAGACAGCACTGTCAAAAGGATGTTTCAATGAACTGGGTATCTATCCTTCGATATTACCAGATAGCACCATGATTAGAACTGAATAATAAACAAGGTTCCTAGATAGTCAAATTTGAAACTGAATAATAAACAAGGCTCGAGGATAGTCAAATTTGCAAATATGACTAAATAAGAAGGGAAAGGAGGTTACATTGTTCTGCAGTGGTAGGAGTTAAGGAGTGTTTGGTGATCCCTGTTCATCAGAGATACAGTATAAGAAATATGTCTCACTTTGGAATTCCTCTTCCCAACTTTCTACCTTTCCACCTGATGAAGGTGGCTTGAATGACTGAACTTGCAGATCCCTTGTGATATCCCCCTCCCACTCCCACTCATTCTATTGTCTTTCTGGTCATTTAGTAAAACTTTTCTTTTACTCTTCTTACAAACAAACCGCCCTAAACTTACAGCAGTATAAGGCACTGGCTTGTGTCTACATATAAGCTGTTATTTGCATGATAGAAGTTTTGTTTTGTGTTTTTTTCCCCAAATCCACAAATAGCATCCTATTATTCCTTTTTCTAGCTCTCATATTTTGCCCTTGTCTTGTGTATGTGACATCTTCAAATAAGCTCTTTCATTTGCTCCCTTTCCTACCTCCTTATATGCTGTGTACTTCATATCAACTGGTCCATCCTTTTGAGTATGGAAAGTTTTATATGATATACAAGCTTTATAAAATGCTGTATATGCTTTGGATTCACAATGAAATTTTCATGCAGGGATATTTTTCTGCTTTGGATTACTACTATCCAAGTTTTCTGTGTCTTCCAGTTTCTTCAAAGCTGATTTGCTGTGGATGAAATACTATATAGATCTGTATGATAGAACTTTCCAGGGTGATAGATATCTTTTCCTACCCCTGGTGTCCAATACTCCATCCTTTAGCCACATGTGAACCTATAAGTTTAGTAATTTAATCAATTTTAAATTATACATTCAAGTGTAACTTATGGCTCCCCTGTCATACTAGTGCAATGGAAGAGAGAATATTTGCACTTTAAGAGTTATTTTCCTGATTTCCTACACTTAGATTATTTCTTATACTTGGAATGTCCTGCCTTATTATCTCAGTCCAGAAAATTCTACCCATCATGATAGGTTTAGATCTAGATTTATCTTCTACAGAACAGCGTCTTGCCAGGAGACTGTACTGATCCTCACTTTCTTGTAACATTAAGCATACCACTCCTCTGCAATTACGGCAAACCATTTATTGTGCACTACAATTCAGCTGCTTCCCCAAAGTGTGTTTTTCTCCATAATCAGAATTAAAAATTCTCTTCGAGGTCAGAAACTCTGTCTAACATTTCTTTTGCATTCCTCTTGGCAACATACCATATGCTGGGCACCTGTTTGCTGTTCAATAAATATTTATTGCATGGATAAATAAAGTAGTTTACATGAGGGAGCAGGGTGACTGGGCAGATGGTCCCCAAACAATAAAAGCACCACTTCTTCCTACTAGAAATGATGGTATCTTTTGATGATTTTTCCTTAAGGTTCCAGAAAAGTCTCTAAATATGCAGTTAGGAAGCCTAGCAAGGAGAGAACCAGTTTTTTTTTTTTGAAATTTCTGTGTGTAGTTCCGCAGTGTTTCATGAACAGGCTTCTCTGTTTGATTTCCTCCAGTATGAAATACACCTAAAGCAGAATAGAGTACCAGAGTGAAATTTTAAGCTTTCTCTCATGTGTGTAGAAAGCCACATGGTGGCTCCCACCACTAGTGATTTCAGATCTGTCTAATAGTTCTGGTTTGACTTTTTACAACTTCTTAAAATGGTTGGCTATGTTGTTTGTATATTGCATTTATTCAAACTACTGACATGACGACTGTTACTCCTGAACTTTCTGGAATGGGACAAGCAAACAAAATGATAAAGCAAATAACAAACAATGTAACACACTGCTAATGATTTAAAATCATCCTAAAAAAAAGACTTCAAAATATTATGTAAAATTCTCAAAAAGTTTGAAAAGACATGCCATTTAGAGTAACAATATAGTGTCACTAACATTTTTGAAAATAGTCAACAATGTCTAGAATTTGTTTATACATATGGCATGCATTTTAGATGTAACAGCCAGGAAAATCTCATTATTGTAGACTTCACTTGAAGATCTCTGAGATCCCTTCCAGCTTTAAAATGCTGAATATAATTCAGAATTTATGATAATTTGAACTAGGCTAGGCTGAAATTTACTTTTGTATGATCTATGAAGCAAGGATTTGCTAATAGTGTAAACAAGATTGCTTGAGGCTTTTAACCAAGCTGTTCTTAAAGATTTTAACACATTGCTTGATACAAATGGGTCTAACTAATTTCAAATGATACCCATCTATTTATTAAAGCATGCAATGAAAGTCTGTTACTTAGAAGTACTTTTATTAGCAGCTAAATTTACAGTTTGAATTTTAAAATGAGACATCTGCATTTTTATTAGAGTCTATAGTTTATTTTGTTCTTAATTCAGGTTGGTTTCTGTAAGGGCAGACTATATCAATGTTTTTTTTTTTTTTCCTGTAATTAGAAATGATTACATCAAATACAGTTGTGTGGGCTGGGGTTGTCATTCAGCAATAGGGCACTTGCTAAGCACATATTATGCTCTGGGTTTGATACTCAGCAGTAAAAAAAAATTATTTCACTTAGTTACTTTTCTCCCTTTTACTTGTTTTTTAAATCATGTTGATATATTAAAAATATATTTATTAGACATGGATATTATTTCAGTGCCAACTCAGGTGAGGCAGTTTATGGCACCCTAATTACTCTCTGAGGAATAATTAAAAATCCAGAGCTTCTTAAATTTGGCTGTAATTCTGATACTCAGAATTACAATGGGGTAATATAGAAATACAATGGGGTAATATAGAAACTGTAAGATTAGATTGATTCCTGTAAGGTTTTAATTTTCTTCTTCATCATATTGTGATCCAAATTTGCTTTTACTCATGCTAAAACAATTCTTTGTGCACTAAGGCTAAGAAATATTATTTACTGTAGAACTGAGATTTTACTCTAGACAACAGGGCTTGACAATATGCTTCACTTAAAAATGATAAAAATCCATCTAAAAATCTGTACAGAAAATACATATACTGCATTATAAAAAAATGAATATAAAAGGATTAACTTAGTAGGGTCTTGCACATGGTTTAGAATGACAGGTTGAAAATCATTGAAGGAAAACAACTAAGGGATGTTCCTTATCACTTGTTACATGTTTACAAAGTGGAAACAAAATTATTACTACGGAAAGACATCTGTTTAAAAATCTCTATGTTGTCCCTTTGCAAGTATAATTTTTAAATACCATATTTTTGGAGACTGTAGGCCAGATTATACTGGGCATATTTGTATTAATACACATGGATCAATAAGTATGATAATGCAAAAGACATACAAATGAATGCCAAACTTTTACATCCATAGTGCTTTGAATATTGTAAAACTTAAAAAACACAAATTATTGTATTTTTTGGTTAAATAACACTTAATAAGTATCTAATGTACTCCTTTTACTGGCCTAAGTGTTCTGTATTATCTTACTGAATCCTCACAAGAACCTATGAAAGAAGAACTATCATTATCTTCATTTAATAGGGGGGGAATTAAAGTTGTGAGAAAGAATAATTTGCACAAGTGATTCCACTAATATGTGGCAAAGAAAGCATTTGAATTCGCATATGTTTGACTCTAAAAACCTATGCACTTGCCCTTCAAATTACTGTTTCTAAATAAGATTTGCATTTATTTTCACATCACATCACTTGTACTAATTATCTTAATGCCCTGATCTCTCCATATAGTAAACATGAGTAAGTCACTAATGCTAAAAATGAGAGGTGTGTTTTGAAAAAGTCTGGAATTGTTATAATTGAAAAGGTGAAGATACTAATCTAAGGCATGAGGAGTTCTGAATGATGGTCTAATGAAATTTGAATATAGCTTCTGAAACTATTTTGCTCAACAAACCAAGTGAGCATCTTTTGAAATTTCATTTGGATCCATGTTTTTTTTTTTAATTCCATTTATGTGTTTTGGTTTTTATTTTTGATTTTTAAATGACATAATGAGCACCATGTGACAGTTCCATACATGTATACATGGTGTAATGTTCAAAAGAGGGTAAATACATCTACTTTCCAGTATGAAATTCTTCATCTGAAGTTTTTTATACCAATGTAATGACTTCTTATATCTTATTCAATTCAAGGTTTCTGCTTCATGCCAGTTGGTCAGAAAGGGTAAATTTCACTCATTACTTCTTAACATAAAGAAAGTGCAATGATGTAGAAAATATAGTCTGTTGAAGAAATATCAGTTGCTTGAGAGTCCCAATATACAAGACTTAAAATTCAGTGATCTTTAAAATCCTTTTCTGTTTCCTCTTTCTTTCTTTTTTTTAATTTTTAATTTTATTTTTTGCACTTTAAAGTATCTATTACTCACCTAAATGAAGACAACAACCGGTTCAGAGCAAGTTCTTTTAATATACAACTTTAACCCTAATGGCATTTGGCTGAATGACCTCTAGTAAGTACTTGCTAGAAATAATCAACACAAAATAAAACTCAGAAAGGTTATAAATGCTCATAAAAATTGTTATTAACACTGGGTTATAAAAAATTCCTTGTTAAATATTTACCTATAATATTACATACGGAAAAAATTGGTTCAGTAGAACAAGTATCCAAAACAATCAGAAAATATAAATCTGGGCTGGAGATGTAGCTCAGTGGTAGTGTTTATGCTTTACATGGACAAAGCCCTGGTTTCAATTCCCAGTACTAGGGGTTGGGGGGGAAGCACAACCATTACTAAATTTTGATATGGGCAAAAATTTATTGGTCAACTTTTTCTCATAATATTTACATGGCAAATAACTGACTCCAATTAAAATATTTTCATAAAAGAAAATGTTACTGAACAAAGGAAATTAAAAGTATATATGTTGATTACAGAATTAACTTGGAAAAATGAATTTACTCTAAATACTAATATCCCAATAGAAGTGTAAAAATTATTTCTCTAATAAATTGGAATCAAAGTATAAAAATGTCAAAGCTTAAAATATTCACTCATAAATTGGTGGTGTAAAAACAGTGAAGTAAAAGTATTTTGTGTATTTTCCATTCTAAAATCTTCTATCTATGAAATGAATTTGGTACTGTCCTGCCTACCAACTCATAAAATTTTCATGAAAGTCAAATGAGAGGATAATTGTGAAGGTGATTTTTTGAATAGAAAACATTATTTAATGGCATTCAGTACTTTGAGCTGCCTGTTAGACATTTTTCATTAAATTAATGTCTAGTACAAACTAAACTTATATCATGTACTCAAAATATTAATCTCTCTCTGTGACTTCCCTATACTGTCAACGACTCTACAATTCTAGCTCTTCTTCAGTACCGGAGGGTTGAAAACTCAAAGTTCCTTTGGCTCCCTCTCCATTACTATCACAGAAGTCAAGAAGCACTTGCTAATCAACCGGACTGTAGATGTTCCAAACAAATTGGTGTCATACCTCAGTTGCTACTTGGCTATAGCCTTATCCCATATTATACAATAGATATGTTTCCATAAATTTGCAGAAATTAATTTTTTTATAATTGAAATATATTCTATATGCAATAAAATGATTTTAAGGAGTTTTAAAAAATATTTTGGATAATGAAAATAATTCATTGAAGAAGAATGAAAATAAAAGAAAACCAATTGAAAAAAGTGAAAAATTCATGTGACTCTTGATTTTTCTGTGCTATGTCATTAAAACATGACATTGGGTTTTTTTTTTTTTTTTTTTTTTTTTTTTTTTTTTTTACTCTTTCAGAAAAACTGTTATGAAGGAATGCCAAATGTAGTTCATTGAAGATTTGCTTCTTTGGCTAGGCTAGCAATTCAATGACCCATTGAATTAGTGTCATTGTGGTTATGTGGTTTGGTTTCCACTTTATAATAAACCCCAAAGCTTTAAGTAAATGAGTGTGATTAATTGAAAGTTTTAAGCAGTAGTAAAACAAGTACAGAGGAGAAGGAACAAAGCATTATTCTGTCCTTTATATGTGAGGCAGTGCAGATGACATTTAAGATATAACTGGAAGAAGCAACTGAATTATAGTGACCATAACTTAGCTGTGTGATCAATTTTATTTTCAGTGGTTCTTGAAATGCAATAATAAAACTTAGTAGAACAAATCCTGATGCCTATGATAATTGTGGAAAGTATTTAATTTCATTGCAAGGAAAAGAGATATATTAAATTTTTTTAATGATAAAACTTAAAAACATGGTAATCATTCATATTATTAAAATTGTTGTAAAAGAGTTATCTAGGCATATGCCTTCATATGATAGGAAGTTCTTTCTTTTCTTTTCTTTCTTTCTTTGTTTTTCTTTTTTTCTTTTTTTTTTTTTTTGATGCTGGGGATTGAACCTAGGGTTTCTTGTGCTAAGCACATACTGTACCCTTGAGCCATACTGACCAGAAGAAAGTTTTTCTATATTGAATATTTTCTTGGGATGATTCTATCATTGTTATATACTCTTTTAAAATTTCTGAGAATATCAATGAATTCACATTGCTAAGATCATGATCAACTTAAATGGCATGGTGACAGTTCAGCTATAATGACTCATTATGCATGAAATCTTTCCTGTGTAACTTTAAAATTGGAAGCTGATAGACCCATGTTTGGAGGATGTCTTTCTGTTTATAATAGAAACCAAAGCAGTATGTGGGAAATAATATATCTTAGTATAATTCTCTAAATATTTTAATAAAATTTGGCACTGGCACTAAGTGAAGATAAAATTTTTAAAAATGTAAAGGCATATATAGACAAACAGGACAAGCCACTTGCTATTAGGTTATGACTTTTAAAAGGAAATTGCATAGATTTCTGTATTTCTATAAAAAAGAAAATAAGAAAAAACTTTTGTATTACTTATATAAAATAACTTTGGGCCAAATGGAATCAGAGTGGTACAAGCAGCACCTTGATCCTTAATGTCTAGACCATGTATGAAAAGAAACTAATTCACTAATGAATACCATCAATATCTGAACTGGTCTTAAGAAAACATTTATTAGCACATTAAGTCACAGTGTTATTTATAAAACATGGAGTTCAAATGTATCCTTGTGACAATGTTTAGATCATTTCCACCAAAACAGATGTACTTTTCTAAAAATGAATAAAAGTTTTAAGGCTAAAAATCTATTTTTATATGTTTTTAATTTAAATGACCATTGTTTCTCTGGGTGGACTGTGTATTCTAGATTTTCAAGATCAGACTAGATTTCTTAAAAATGTATTTTAAAAAATAAAAATGAGTCTCTACATGTATAATTGAATATAATTTACCCTTTAAATCATTTTTTTAATAATTAAGGTCATAAAGGAGAAAGGAAAGATATCTATTATCAAACCATATGTCCTGAATTTATATACAGAATATATGGGCATTTTATCCATCACCTAATACTATAGTATTTCAATACCATGCTTTCATTAATTATTCACTTATGTATCACTTAAAATACTGTTTGAACTGTAGTTTCCAAGGTCCTGCGCTATCATCTTCTGGTTGTACACAAGGAATGTCTAAACCACCCACCCTAAACTATTTGGGTGGGTTGAAAGAGATTGCTGTCTTTCAGCCTTGATTGATCTCTTTTTCTGTATCCCCCAATTCTTCTCTGTTTAGATTCCTATGCCCTTTAGGCCACAGAAATAAAAAAAATAAGTTCCAATGTCACTGTCTGTCTGTCTGCCCCTTTGTCATTGAGCTCAGGAAGGCTCCTGTTATTCCTCAAGTGAACTGCTAAACTTCCTGCCTTCCCTCTTGCTTTTTCTTCCCAGTCAATGCTCCGTTTTGCTGTTGGCATTAGCTGAAGTTTGAGTTTGATGCAATTCTTTAAGACTTTTCAGTGCCCCTAACCAGACTTAACTTCCTGTTGCTTCAAGCCTCAAATGTATCCTCTAGTCAGGCCAGTTTTGTGTACCTCCTGTATGTTTCTACACCACATTTGTGCATCCTACTACTGTATTCTCTTTAGTTAAGGAAACTGGATGAAATCTTGCAATAAGCCCCTTTTGTGACTTTATGAAATGGGAACTGGCTCCACAGTTTTTTCTAAGCCCGTCCAGGGAAATTCTTTTAGAGAGGGAGAGGGAGCCCTGATTCATGAGCATCTGCTGTGTCAGCCACTTTTTTGTACCTGACATTACTTCTGACTGCACAGCAACTGTGTGGCACAGATCCTATTTTTATTTTATGAATGAAAAGCATTAGAGTGCAGAGAGTTTAACTACCTTGCCAGGAATAATACCTGTGGCTACAGAATGAAGCCCAGAGTCAACCATTTGACTCTAAGGACCAAAATCTTTACACTGTACCACATTCAAGTTCTACATGTGTTTCCAGGGCCAGTGGTCGCACTGTTAGTGGGCAGATCAGGTTAGAGGCTCTTTTTGCGAGTTGGTCACAAATAGAATTGGTTTTGATCTTTGTGAATTGTCACTGTGATTTTTTGACAACATATTCTCACAGACCACAATTATCTGACTTTGATATTTTTGTTCCAAGTGTCTACTGATTCCCAGTAGAGTCCTTTCGCAGGAACCTTGGGCCAGATCCTGCTTGGGTCTATGTTCCCAGGCCAAACCATCCTACATAGTTGGCTCCTAAGTCATAGGTGAACCACAGAGCATGGGAAATGCTAGTAAAAGGTACATATCTCAGGGGCCAACTCAAACAGTGGATGATGACTTACAAAACCATCTTAAAATGTAATGAATATATGTATCCTCAAAATGTTACACAGGGTATCTGGCTGAGGAATTTGCAGAGTAGATTCAATTTATAGTGGTAGGGAAGCTTTATTTTTCTTTGGAAATAAATATTAATATTTGGCATTAAGCCACCTAGGTGGTTAAAAAAAAACAGGGGGAAAGAAAGAAAGCATTATGTGTCCACTCCTTTGCCTTCACAAAATGTACTTGAAAGAGAAAAAGAGTTCCTCAAAGGCTTTATCTCTAGAATAGAAAATCACCACTTTGTTAAAGAGTAATATGGATAAAGATCACAGGGAAATTGCTACACACACACACACACACACACACACACAATAAAAGAAAAGAAAAGAAAAAGTCTGCAAACAAAAGCCATGGATTCCAGCCTGTTGAGAAAAATTCCAAACAAAGGTCCATGATTTATTATCAAAGTGGATGATACTTTTCTGATTTTGCCTTGTTTTTCTCCTTCTTTCATCTTTTTTCCTTGTTGTGTAATTTTTAACATTCCCCTTAGTTCTTTGTACTAAAACCACAAAATATATAGGAAATATTTTGTATCAAACACTGACTCATAATTTGTTAATTTTAGTTAATTATGTATTTGTTACATAATAATTTATTATGTATTTATTTTCCTATTATCGGACATTCCTGAAAGTGGACAACTATTAATTTAATGCTGAGAGTAAAAGAAAAAAGCAACATGGCAGATGTTACATTTTATTCTACTTCATTGCCAATTTGTGGAACTAAGAGGACATAAGGGGATATAAGAGGACATTTCTTAAATTCTGTATTTAAGAAATACATATTTATTATACAAGTCTACTTGCACAGAGTGAGCAAAATTTATATTGGAAGAAAAAGAACAGTACTTATTTCTTTCCTTTGATACCTGAGTAAAAGGAAGGACACAGCTACTATCATCTACCAGGTGGGCTAGTGAACTTATTATTGTCGTGTGTGTGTGTGTGTGTGTGTAAATTACAAATAATTACCATACTATATATAGTCAATATTTGAAGTTTTATACAAATTACTTCACAATATTTTTTCTTCATTTATAACTTGAGATTTTTTTCTTTGGTAAAAATTAATGATCAAAAAATAGGTCACATATTTTGAATTGTTTCAAACATTTGTGAGGACAAGCATATGCACAGAAGAACTCCTACAAATACAATTTAATGTCATATCCTAATATTATTCAAATATATATAATGTACAAACATGCATAGTAGAACATTTCCACATTTTTAAATTTCAAAAGCACCTTTGGTTTTGCTGTAAGTAACATATCTTGTGTGGTAGTATGTCTCATGTATAGTTAATTAATTTCTTATTGACATGTATGTGGGGAGGATTAAGATAAGTGAACTAAATTGATATTGGGATTTTCCTGTAAGTAGGGAAAACAGAAGGGAGTTGGGGAATGGGGTGTAAAATGGTCAATCATAGCCAAAAATAAGGACAGGATTTGAATGTGCATTAACATGGCATACATTCCTTGTAGTACCTTATATCAACACTAAGATAAATATATGACAAATGAAAAACTGAATGATGGTAAAACCGTATTAAAATATGGTGCATTTAGTAAAATAACATTTTATGAACCACTTACATAGACTTTCTGTATTCAAATCCTCCAGAAAATATCAACCTTTCTTATTAAATAAACTCATTTAAAAATTTTCTTATAAAATGTATTATAAATTATAGCCAGAATAAAAACGATATGAATTATTAGATAACTGTGAATGTATATAGATATTTCATTACAGGTAGAGGCAGTTTGAGGGGACTTTAAACACAGAGATATTAGAAGTCCAGGACAGGATTTTTGTATTTAGAGAAGTGTTTGTTTTATGTGTGTTTTTTTTTTTTATGATGGGAATAAGAGGAAAGTACTCAATAGACTAGGACCTCTAATATGAAATTTACCAGCAGTGTAAATAACTATTCCCAGAACAACTTTAGTTCTAGAATTTAATGTCATATCATAAGAACTTCTCCTTTACTTTTGTAGGCATGTTATTATTTCCCCATATGTTGAACTTTCATATAGTCAGTTTCTTTTAGGAAGAATAATGCTATACTGTGTTATACATATATCAGAGGGAGATGGATACATTTAAGTGATATTTTGGAATAGACATATAATAGATATTCTCACATATTTCAGTGCTCAGTTTAAAGAAGGTCAATATTATTTATAAAATAGATGAATACATTACCTGTTTCAAAAACTCTCATATCAAGTGTAACATTATTATTGTAATCTAAATTAGTGCAAAAAATTTATCAACATATACATAAGTATTTAAAATTTGACTTTATTTCTTTGCTGAGTGTATATATATATATATATTTCTGAAAAAGCTGAATTTAGATTAATTCCTCATTATGCTCTTACTACCAATTTCTTGTATTTTATTTGCAGAGTACAAGTCTGAAGACTTAAATGGGCTCATATTAAATTATATTATATTCCTTATTAAATAGATTTTTTAAAATGATAACTTATGGGGAGAAAATAAATATTTTTCCATAAAGGTATTTAAATCTAGATGTAGAGAAAAATATTACGTGTAGAAACATTAGGGAGGTTGACAATCTAAACACAGCTTCTTTTAAAAGAAACATCCCTATTCCAGACTCTGAGAGAAGGTACTTATTCCCATGCTGCCATCTTCTGTATTAGGAACAAATAGAGTAGAGTGAATTCTTGATCTTGGAGAAGCCAAATCACAGACTTCCATGCATCCCATTAGCTAGAATAAAAGGTGATTAAAGCCAAGCATATATGTTTTGGGGGTTTGTATTAATAAATGCCTCAAGAATCAACTCAGTTTATCAGAATTGCTACACCTAATGAAACCCAAAGCTAAGTTCACACCTGGCTGTCTATGTACAACCACATTCAAAGTACAGTAGCACAAACTGAGAAAAAAAGAACAAAAACAAAGGCGGCCCCTGATACTAGAAGAAACTCTTCAGAAGTATGGCCATGGCTAATATGATGGACACTAGTAAAAAGAATATCAAATTTTTGCTTCTAAAGTATCTAGAGCTAACTAAAAGTTAGAAATGCCCTCAGCCCTAGCCTTGGTGAGGGCTTTTCAATGTTATCTCATGATTCTGAATTTCCATGAGTTCTAGCTCTATCCTTAGTAACTTTTCTTTTGCTTAAGCTTGCTTGAATGTGTCTTTATACCCATTCAAACAAATTAAACTTGTTTAAATTTTTTTTTTAAAAGACATGAGTGTGGGAAAGCTGAAAGAAGACATTTTGGGTCCCATTCTTCCCTTTATTTTTTTATTTTAATTTTTAAAAATATTTTTTAGTTTTTGGCGGACACAACATCTTTGTTTGTATGTGGTGTTGAGGATCAAACCTGGGCCGCACGCATGCCAGGCGAGCACGCTACCACTTGAGCCACATCCCCAGCCCCAAACTTGTTTAAATTAAGACAAAGAATAACTCAAACTCAATGCAGGAAATAAATGTTATAGGATCTTTCTGAATATATATATATATATATATATATATATATATATATATATATATGCACATACACATATATATACACACACACACACATATATATATATATATATATATATATATTTGAATATATATATTTTCTGAATATATATATGTGTGTATATATATATTATTTTTTGTAACAGGAATTGAACCAATTGACCACTGAGTGATGTCCTAGCCCTATGTTATATTTTATTTAGAAACAAGTTCTCACTGAGTTGCTTAGCTTTTGCTGAGGCTGGCTTTGAACTCGTGAGCCTCCTCAGGAGCTGCTGGGATTACAAGTGTGTGCCACCATGCCCAGCTGAATATATTTTTTAAAACAACTGAATTTGATGATTTGAAAATTGTGTATAGTTTTTTTTATGTAAAAATCTGGCTTTAGGACTTATTTTGTATACTTATTTATTAGGTCAGTGATCAATGAACTGTTTTGTTTTAAAAGCCAGATTAAATATTTTTAGCATGGTGGGCAATACAGTATCACAACTAGTCAGCTCTGTTGCAGTGTTAAAAGCAGCCACACCCATTACTCAGATGATTAGGTATGGCTGTTTTTCTCTAAAACTTTCCATAGAGACACAGAAATTTGAGTTTGATATGATTTTCATACATCACAAACTATTATTTCTTTTGTTTATTTATTTTTATGGTCATTAGAAATCTATAAACCATTTGGTCTAAACAAAAACAGGTAACAGGTCTGACTGAATCCATGCACCTTAGTTTATTGGGCTTAAAAGCCACGAGTCTGAGATTCAAGGTTCTTTTGCTTAGCTCTTGCTTCACAAGGGTCACACTGAGCAGGTGGCATTCCTTCAGGGCCTCTGTTTCCTTCTCTATAGTGAGATAAATGGACCAAGTGATCTTAGAGATCTATATACAGCAAGACTATAAACTTGACATTTAAATTAAATATTCTAATTTTAAGCTTAAATTCATTTGATGCTTTAAAACTTATTTCCCCATATTCTGTATCAATTTCTAAGAAAATTTCTATCTTTTTATCATTATGAAATAAATGAAAATTAATGTAAATATAGATAAAAATATGCACATCCAATTTTTTAAGTACAATATTTGTTTATATTCATTTTGTAAATCAGTTCTTTGCTTTTATCTCAAGGTATAGGTAGTAATCTCTTGACAGTATTTTCTGAAGCTTCTCGTTATTTGTAGTCTGTTCACAAGTATGGTGACCCATTGAGGTTTCTGTTGGGTCCAGAGGTTATAGCTTTATAATTACTGTGTTCATTCAGGTGACCATAGTGGACACCAGAAAACAAAGTAGTAAAGATTTAAAGACTTCGATCAGTCTGTGGTTTTTCTTTTTCTTTTGGTGAGAAGCAGGAGGAGTTTTCATTATTGTAAGAATGAGTTAAGTTCCAAAGACAGAATGATACTTGAGATTTTTGAGGTTTTTATTCCTTGTTCTTCCCAGTTTTATTATAGTTCAGCCTATATGTGACATATAGATAACTGGCAAGGACTAAGAGTACTGAGAATTTAACTGCAAAGACTACTTAACTTGATTTCAAAGCAAGACCCCTAAAATCACAAGTCCAGTTTACACCATTATTTGAGTTTTCAATTTCATATACTTAACTATATTCTAATTTTTTTCCTAGTGACAAAATATAATGTTTATTTATTTTCACTAAAAACTATAAACATTTACTAGCATTACTTTATGTGTTATTTTAAAAGTAAACTGGTTAAAACTGAAGTTATACTAAAAACATAATCTCACTTTTGAGATTCAAGAAATTTGTGAGAATTGGTTTTGTAGGCTACCATATTTGGCACTTCTCTTTGGTAAGGATTGGATTGATCTCGGGAAAATTGTAACACAATTTAAAACCCAGTCTTCTGCTAATTTCACAGTGGTTTTTTTTTTTTTTTTTTTTTTTTTTTTTTTTTTTGTGTGTGTGTGAACCTAGGTCTCCCCACTGAGAAGGTCATTTGTCCTTCTGGGACTCAAGCCCCAGAACTTTCCTAGCCTTTTCTTTTTCTGATTGCACTTCTCCAACCCTTCTCTGTTCTAATCAACTTAGCATCCCATGGACTCTATGTCCTAACATT
This sequence comes from Marmota flaviventris, assembly GCF_047511675.1. NCBI lineage: Eukaryota > Metazoa > Chordata > Mammalia > Rodentia > Sciuridae > Marmota > Marmota flaviventris. Next base: position 93,165,191 of record NC_092500.1, on the reverse strand, counting down.
TTTATTTTCACAGGTACTCTTCCAGAACCAACGGGCTATCTTGAAATGGAATGAGCAAATATCTGTGGTAGACAACTTTTAAGTCCAAGCCCATTCTGCTTATATGAAGGAATAACTTTGCTGGATTTACCATATAGTGTTTTTTTACATTGATCCAAAAATCAACTCAATTCACTTATAAAAAGAATTATAAGGAGATCCTTTATAAAACACACCAGGGAGTACTCAATATGATGTGAAAATGAAAAGAATGTGAACTTCTTAGTATTAAATCCCTCTTGTACCTACGTAGTAGAAGCACTGCCCTAGAGAATGCACAGGATAATAGATTATGGTGTTTGCTTTGAAGGTATTGGGTATGTGGCAGGAAATCCAGACTTGCAAATAAATAAATTTAATAAGATATTTTAAATGCTATAATCAAGGTAGTAGGTGTACAAAAATTACACAAAAGAATATGTGATTAACTGTACTGATTGGGACAGATTAGACAACACAGGAGACTATTGAGTTAGATTTTGAAAAATGAGGTTTCCAGAAAGAGAAGGCAATGAAAGTTTTGTACCAATACATGGTGACATGAAACACTAGCCTTGAATTGTGAATAAGAAATTGGTCTTGCAAAAAGTTAAAGTTAATAAAAAATTCATTTTGGAAATGGCAGTAGCCACTTCTGATATTCAGGGGATAGTGGCAGAGAAGCAGTGGCATTGGTAGTGGGTAGCAATGTCCTTATTAGATTTGATTAAATGGTATGATCAGTGCCACTGATTTGTCTACCTAGCTTTATTTTTTTTTTATTTTATTTTTATCTTTTTTAAAGAGAGAGTGAGAGGAGAGAGAGAGAGAGGAGAGAGAGAATTTTAATATTTATTTTTTAGTTATCGGTGGATACAACATCTTTGTTTTGTATGTGGTGCTGAGGATCGAACCTGGGCCGCACGCATGCCAGGTGAGCGCGCTACCACTTGAGCCACATCCCCAGCCCTACCTAGCTTTATTTTGTCCTGCCATTTTCAGAGCTTAATTCCAGTTTTCCAGATCATTCTCTTAGTTATCTAATTTCCTTTAAATAGAATTTTTTCCTCCCCTTTCTGCTTAAATTAGCAAGAGTTGTTCTTTACCTGTATTTAGATGCCCTGGCTCATGTAGTGGTAAAAACTGAGATTCTGATTTTTGTGATTCTTTGTTGTTATCATAGGTGGACCAGTCACTTGGAGTGTGGAGCACCATGTGTTGGGTAAATTGTGCACAAGACAATGGGAATACTAATGACCATTACTGCTTTATGATAAGAGTGTTTCAGCATCCTTTTATGAATTTGAGTATAAGATTAGAAGGATAATAAATGACAGATAAAGGTCATATTGAGAGTATGTAGGGAAGTATCATGAGCCTAAAAATACAATTATATTATAGTGTAAAAAGAAAGGATGTAGAACTTAAGATGAATGTCCACTTTCTTCCCACCTGTCACAGTGCTTGGTACATTGGAGAAAACTGAGGAAAAGTACATGAACATTTTGTGAAGAAGCACAAGATGCAGAATAAGGAACGAGATTTCAGAAGACACAGAGGAAAGAGTTGAGAAGGGACCCACAGGAAAACTAGTTGGCTAAAAGTATAGAATTACATCAGAAGGTGACAGATAAAAGAAAGAGACTTTATTTGGTCAGTATCCACGTCTATGAAAGACAAGCAACATGGAAGGATTAATCAGATAGTGTTTTCTCATAGAATTCTGGCAGAAAGATCCTTCTGTATTGGGACAAGGAGTCTGTGAATAGTGACGAGAGGCATTTAGAATCTCCTCGTAGTCAGCAGTGTTGCAACTGCTTGTACACCTCAAGAGAAAATTGGTAAATATTTGTTTTGTTTTTTATGATTACCTTAGACCAGGTTCAGGGTTTCTCAACTTTAGCATTATTGATACATGGGCCTGATAAATTTTTATTGGGGGAAACACTCTCTTGCATTATAGGTTACCTAACCAGCATATCTGACCTTGACATGCTACAAGATATCTGCACCCTCCTCCAAGATGTGCCAACCCCAAATTTCTCCAGACATCAACAGCCCAAAACAGCAGGCTAAGATCTTCCATGATTTTGGGAGAAAGAATGAAGTAAAATTCCATCTGACATATTTATGACAGCTTTCATTTAAACTTCTTGGTTTAGGGGTAGTATTTGCACTTTGAAATAGAAAAGTGATATGAGAAAATCTAACTTTAAAAAACAAATTCTACAAATTCTTTATTGCCTAAAGAATAAAATTCAGGATTAGAACATTGGTGAATTTTTCCCAGTAATTACTTCTTTTCAACTCCACTTTTATATTTATCTCTCACTCAATCTTCCATTCATGGCATTTCCCCAAATATTCCTTATAATTTCTTACTTTACTTTTGCTCATACTATTGGCTACCTATTTCTGTACCCTCATCTTTCAAAGTAAGCTAATTCTCAAGACACATCTCAAATGATATTTCTATCAATGAAGACTTTTCTAATCTCATCAGCAGGCCTTAATCTTTTCCTCTTCCACAATAAGGAGTAAACACATTGTAGTTTTATAATTTTTATTCTATTCTTCCTTAATATTGTTGATGTAGTATGTTTCTCTGGGGTACATCTTCTTTCAAAGTGCATATTTTGTTCTTTAGTTTCTTGTATTATATCACTGACTTTTCTTTCCCAATTGTTGGATTACGTACTTCAGGAAATCAGTAATATTTAGGTTGGATCTATTCACCCAAAGAGGTAAGAAGTGAATTCCAGTTCATCCACATTATCACCAATAGTTGGTATGACTTGTCTTTTGAATATTAGCAATTTCAAAAGGTAGTATCCCATTATGTTTTTATGATATTGATCTCATAATGTTTTTAAGTTATTGAATTGTTATACTAAATATTTCCCCATGCATTTCATGGCAACCTTCATATCTTGTTAATTGAAATTTCTGTTCAAATTTCATTTCACCCAATTATATTTTAATTGGATTATTTCTTTTTTAATATTGATTTTTGAGAGCTTTTTAGGCATCTGGTTACAATAATACATATGACTTTCTCAGATATATGACTTAAAACATTTCTCAGTCTTATTTCCAAGGATCTTAGGTCAGTTGAAGTTTTCCTACATGTAAATAACGTTTTATTTTATTCATTTTAAAATTCCCATTTTGTTTTGTATTTCATTTAGGATAGTATTTATTGGCATTTATTTGTTTAAATTTTATACATATGGAAGATGTCCTCTTTATGGGTTTTATTTTCCTGCTTTTAAAAACATCTATATACTTTTTAAAATTGATTTGTAGACATTGTGCATTTTAATATTTTGGTTATTAGGTATTCTCGTATTCCTATAGATAGTCTCATATTGATTCTGGGACACAATGAAGTTGCTTTTGAGACATTTTATCCTTCCAGGTCTCTTCCTAGTTTTGTTAGATGGGACCAGAACTGTGCTTAGTCTCTAGCCAATTATTTCCCATTACAGAGGCATGGTACTCTAGAGAGGCATGATACTCTGTGTACTTTACCCTATATCCCCTTAACTATGAGGTTCTCCAAATTGATTGATGGAAGCAGACACAGTTTCTGGCTCCAAATAAGGTGGTTCTTGTATAGTTTTTTCACATGTATGCGCTGATAAGTTCTCAGCTGAACACTCGAGGGGGCTTCTAGAGTTCTCCTCTGTGAACTTCTTCCCTCTTTGACACTTCACCCTCTCCCTGAACTCTCAACACCATCTGATCCAGGCATATGTTTTGCTGTGCTCTCAATGTGTTCCCCTCTCTTTGCAGCAACCTGGACAGGCTGTCAAGGCAGCAAACTTGGGTAATCACATGGCTCACTTTACTTGCTTTTTGTCTCTTAGAGATCACTACACTTGGATACCTGAAGGCCAGTCACTTGAAAACTATTGTTTCATGAATTTAATGATTTTGTTTTTTGTTCATGGCCAGAAAAAAGGGGTTTCCTTCCCTGTTTCTTCTTTGAGATTATGGCATGAATTTTGTATCCTTTTAAACGTTTTGTAGCTGTTAGTAACTTTACTGAAATTTAACATTTAGACTATTAAATAATAATTTTGTGGGGAATACAGTTCTGTGACTTGTCTTTTATGTGATATGTGCATACTGATTTTTATGTAATGACACATTTGTTTTTACTTCCAGATTTTATGATCCTTATGTTAATTGTAGGTACTCATATTACTTAAAACACACAATAATCTTTACCTGAGACATATGCATTAGTGCAAAGGGGGAGGAACTACATATGTGCTTTTAAGAGACAGAAAGGAAAGAGGCAAGGAAGAAAGGCAGAAGAAAGGAAGGAGGCTAGGAGGATGGCTCATCTAGTGATATTGAAGAAAAATAAGGAGTCCATTCTTCCCCATTCTGGAAATATGAGCCTTGAACAGATACATGGAAATAAATAGTGGTTGATGTTGGTGCTGAATCATTTGAGGGCAATTTCTAGAGAAATAACTCTAATCTTTTAAGGACTTTTCATTTCTTCATGTAGAATCCTTTGTATAAATTCCATTTTTTTTTTGCTTAGCCATATTTTATTTTCATTTGCTTGTAACTAGAGACCCTTATTTAATAGAGTTTATGATTAATTTAGCATTATGAGAAGATAAATTTGAATATATGACAAAACTGAAGGTAATACATAACGGGGACCAGATCACACAGGGTGTTTTGTTGTGTTTTGTTATGTTGCTAGGTATTTATTTTGCATGTTACAGAATTTTAAGAAATAAAATGAAATCATTTCAAAGTTTAGTTTTCAATCAATCATTCTGACAGCTGTGTCAAAGGTGAATTTGAAGAGGATAAACATTCAGATAGAATAATCACTTAGATTTTATTTAAGCTAAAAGATATTGAAGATCTGAACTAGCTTATAAGTTTTATGTGGTTGCCAAAACAAATTACCACAAACTTAGTGATTTATAACAACACAAATTTATCATCATGTGTTGTAGACAGCAAATCAAGTCAAGATGGCGCCTGGCAGTTTGCCAGGAGGAGTGGTTTGTGAGGCAACGCCACTGAGCCATTAAGATGGTGGAGATTCCTTATTAGCTGATTGCTGTAACTGGATGATGCTAATTGAGTCAAGCTGTGTGTAATCAGTTAGGTATATATACCTCTGCTGTTTTGCAATAAGGCGGCTCCTGCTACCTTGGGTGTCCCCTACCTTGAGTTCCTGCTCAGTTCCCTCTGAGTTTCCCCCACAATAAAGCAGTTCCTGCTTCAACCTTCAAGTTGCTTGTCACCTCCCAGTTATTTTGCCCAGCCGGACTGCGGCAATCATGTGGTTCATAGGTCAGAAGTCTAATTTGAGTCTCACTCAGTTAGAATCGAGGTATTGTCACAAATCATGTCAGGAGACAGTAGAGTGAATATTTAAGTATTTGAAAGCAAAAACACCATCTTAAAAAATGTATACAGTGAAATTATCATTATAAAGTGAAGAGAAACAAAAACTTTCCCAGAAAAACAAAAACTGAGGGAATTTGTCATCAATAAACCTTCCTTGCAGGAAATTTTAAAAGAAGTTCTTCAGAGAAAAACAAAAATTATATAGATCAGAAACTCAAATATATAAAGAAATGAAGATTATTAAAGAAGGAATTTAAAAGAGTAAAATAATTTTCTTATTTAAAATGATTTTATATATATTTATGTTCAGAATAATAATAGCAATAATGTATTAGATGATTATAATTTAAGGATAAGAGAAATGAATTACAGGAATGTTATAAGGGATGGAAAAATAAATGGGATGTGCTCTACTATAAGGTAACCTGTATTGCACATGAATTAACTTAGCATTATTTGAAAGTGGTCTTTGGTTAGTTATAAATGTATATTCAAACAATAGGGACACCACTAAGAATATTTAAAAAGTATAGTTGATATCCTAGAAGAGATAAGTCATGTAAAATGCAATTAAAATTAGAAAAGGCAGAAAAGGGAGGACTATAAAAATTCAACACAAAGCAAGTATGGTGAGTAAAAAAAGCTACAAATATAGTGGATATTAATCCAACTATATCAGTAAGTATTTTATGTGTAAAATATCTGAATATACCAATTATAATACAGAATGTATAAAAAAGATAAGACCCAACTATGTGTTGTCTAAAAGATTCACTTTAACATAGATTAAAAATAAAGATATGGGAAAAGACATGCCATGTTAACACAATTCAAAAGGAAGCTGGAATAACAATATTAATTTTAGAAAAAAAACAGACTTCAAAACAAAAAAGAAATATCAGGAATTAAGAAGAACATTGCATAATGATAAAAAGGGGTCAGTTTTCCAAGAACACTTAACAATTATTAATGAATATAAACCTATTATTAATGAATACAAACCTATGCTAAGAGACTATCAAAATACATAAGGCAAAAAAAAAGGGGAAAATGCAATGACAAATAGAAGAATTCACTGATACAGCTGGAGGTTTCAACAGCCCTCTACCTATAATTGACAGATCCAACAGGAAAAAATTAGGAAGGACATAATCAAACTGAATAACATGATCAATCAACTGAATCCATTGATATTTATAGAATGATGCATCCAACAACAGCAGAATACAGACATTTCTTGAGAGCACATGGAAGATTAACTAAGATATACCACATATTGGTCCATAAGCAATCTTAAAAGACTACAATTCTTATAAAGTTTGGTCTTAAAACAAAATGAATTTAAAGTACAATTCAATAACAAAAGGATATTTGGAAAAATCTTATCTGGAAGTTAAACAACAAACTTCCAAATAACAAATGTGTTGGAAGAAAAAACTTCAAAAACACTTCTAAATTATCTTGACATAAAATGAAAACAAAACATAAAAACTTGAAGAATGTCCTAATTTCATTCTTCTCTAAAGCTGAGTAATATTCTATTGAGTATATATACCACATTTTTTAATCCATTCATCCATTGAAGAGCATCTAGGTTGGTTCCACAGTTTAACTATTGTGAATTGTGCTGCTATAAACATTGATGTGACTGTGTCCCTGTAGCATGCTGTCTTTAAGTCCTTTGGGTGTAGACCAAGGAGAGGGATAGCTGGGTTGAATGGTGATTCCATTCCTAATTTTCCAAGAAATCTCCATACTGCTTTCCATATTGGCTGCACCAATTTGCAGTCCCACCAGCAGTGTATGAGTGTACCTTTCCCCCAACATCCTCACCAATATTTATTGTTGCCTGAAATTATGGCATTTGTGGGTAAATGGATGGAGTTGGAGCATATCATGCTAACCGAAATAAACCAATCTCAAAACACCAAAGGCTTTATCTTTTCTCTGATATATAGATGATAATTCACAATAAGTGGGGGGAGGTACTAGGGAAGAATGGAGTAAGCTTAGACTAGGTAGAAGGGAGTAAAAGGAGCGGAGGAGAGGGGATACGAGGATAGGAAGGATAGAATGAAACAGACATCATTATCTTATGTATATATACGACTGCATGATCAATCTGATTCTACAACATGTACAATCAGAAAAATGAGAAATTACACCCCATCTATGTATGATACATCAAAATACATAAATGCATCCTGCTCTCACGCAAAACTAATTAAAACAAAATAAAAATTAAAATAAATCCTATAGAATGCAGCAAAAGCTGTGATTAGAGGGAAATTAATAGCACCAATTACATGTGTTAGAAAAGAAGAAAAGAATAAAATTAATGATGTAAGCTTCCACTTTAGAAAATAAAGAAGAGCAATATGAAATAGTACATTAAGCTATAATATTAATGAAGTCATCAAAACAATGGACAAGATCAATAAAGCCCAAAAGATGTTTCTTTGAAAAGATAAATAAAATTAATAAGTCTCTAGGCATGAAAACCAAGAAAAATAAAGACACAAATTACTAAATTTTAAAATGAAAGAGAGGTCATCATTACTAATCTTGTGAATGTTAGAAGGATAATAGAGAAATAATTTAAATGACTGTATGGTCCAAACATTTGATACTTAAGTAACATGACAAATTCTTGAAAGACACAATCTATAAAACCTCACATAAAGGATAGATAATCTGAATATGTTCATATCTATTCAATAAGTTCAGTACATAATAATCTTCCAAAGTGATAATCACTAGGCTCAAATTTCACTGATAAGTTCTACCAATCACTGAAGAAATAAATGATATAAATTTTCTATGGTATCTTTCAGATAATAGGAACATAGTGAACACTAAGTAATTTTACAAAGCCAAATTAGTCTTTTTACCAAAACCACATAAATAATATAAAAAGAAAACTACAAATTAATATTTCTCAAGAACACTAAAGTCCTCAACAATATTTAGTGACTCTAATTTAACAATTTAAGAAGAGGAAAATAAACCATGATAATTAAATTTATTCCAAGTATGCAAGGGTGGTTCAACATTTGAAAATCAATTATGTAATCAATCACATTAACAGATTCAAGAACAAAACTAATCTGATCATATCAATAGATACAGAAAATGCAATTGTCAAGATTCAACATTCTTTCATAATAAAATCTATTAACAAACCAGGAATAGAGGGGGATTTCTTCATTAATTAAAAATAATCCATAGTAATTTATAGCTATCATCATTATCTTAATGGTTATAAACTAGATGCTTATCATCAAATTTAGAATAAGTCAAGGATGTCTTTTCTCACCACTGTTGTTAAATACTGCACAGGAATTCCTAGCTAATTCAATAAAAATTACATAAGTTGGGAAGAAAGAAACAAAACTATCCACTTGTAGATTACATGATTGATTGTTTATGTAGAAATATATAAACAAATCAAAAACAAAAACAAAATAATGACAAAGCCTTGAAACTATAACAAAGTTACAGACTTTGTTATTAGTTACAGGGCTGATACACAAAAGTCCATGGCTTTTCTTTTATAAGCTATGAACAACTACTATTTGAAATTAAAAATATAATGCCATTTCTTTAACAACAAAAGTTAGAAATCACTATAACAAAAATCAAAGAATAGCTGAATACAAAGAGAGATATAAACTGGAGTTAATATTTGTAGATAGGAAAACTACACTGTTAAGACATCTGTTCTTCCCAACATGAGCTACAGATTCATGCAACTCATCAGAATCCATCCATTTATTTTTTCTTTGGATATTGACAAACTGATTCTAAAATTTATACGCAGAGCCAATAGGTCCTGAAAAACCAATGCAATACTGAAGCTCAAAATAGAAGAATTTACATTATTTGAATTCAAAACTTACTATAAAACCACCGTTATGAGACAGTGTGGTATTGGTTAAAGAATAAACCAATAGATCAATGAAACAGAAGAGACAACACTAAAATAGACACACAAATATATGGTCAAGTGGTCTTTGACTAAGGAATAGGATCAATTCAATGGTGATAAGATTGTCTTTAACAAATGGTGCTCAATGAATTGGATATCCACATTAAAAAAAAAAGGGAAAAAAAAGCTAGATATTGTCTTTACACTTTTCACCAAAAGTGATTTGAAATAGACCATAGATCTTACTGTAAAAAGCAAAGGTACAAAGACTGTTGACTGTGGGTTTGGGGATTTAATGAAGATTTTTACATATAGTAGCAAAGGAACAATCCATGACATAAAAAAATTAAAAAGTTGAACTTGTTTAACATTTTAAGAGAAGTTGGAAAAAAACACATAATAGAAGATGTTCTTGATATATAGAAATAGACCAAGAGCACAAGATGAATAGTATCTCTTGTAAAAATGGTGGTCAAGAGGGAAATCTGTGCAAGGAGTAAGTTGATAAATATTACTCAGGTAATCTCAATTTTTTCTTTTGAATTAAGAATCCAGGTATTCTATTTAATTAAAAATATTTGTTGATTTAGTGCTAGATCTGTTTATTTTGATAGATAATTGGATGCTAATTATAACCTTTAACTTTTTTGATAAAATATATACAGTTCAGATAAGAAAAAATTAAAATGAAAAATATGGACATGAGTTCAATGAAAGAAAAATATTTTTGCAGAAATTTATTTCAGATGTTTTTCAAAATCTTGTACCAAGCAGTTCAATGCATCTGAATTTACTTTTAATTTCAAATAATACATAGGCTGTTCTCAATTGTTCTCTCCTTCCCAAGATTATTTTCCACTTCCAGATTTAATTTCAGCAGTCTTCATGTTTTGATGTCAAAATACCTAACAGATAATACCTATCTGGGTTTAATCTGCATCATTGCAATATCTTGGGAATATAAACTGAAAATGGCCTGAAAATCTACATACATCAGTGGTAGTGAAGAACTGCCTCAAGAAGCTACGATATATGTTAGAGGAACCATACAGGTGTTTTTAATTATGAAATTACACAAACTGGCTATATGTTATTTTTATCAAATGGATTCAGATAAAGAACAGATAATAAATGCTGGAATTCTAGAATCATAAAATAGGCAAAACTATTGTCATTTATTTGCAATACTAGAAGCAGCAGAGGCACAGAGGTTCTAATGATTTAACATGTTAAATTATCAAAAATAACTACAATTTAGATTCGGGCTATGTTTTTGTATTGACAATTGAATAAACAGCACCCTGATATTTTGGAACATTCCTTTATTCAAAATAAATATGGAATAATGAAAAAAATTAATATGGAAAATGATTTTATTTTCCTATTGTCAATATCTATCTATCTCACTATGTGCATTTATCATCTAACAATGTGTATGAATGCATTTATTTATCTATAATCTATCAATATGCATGTATCTATTTATTATCTATATTTACCAACCAGTCAATCATCTATTCTTTTATTCAAGAGTTATCTGAAATGCACTTGATGATGGAAATTTTGTTTTCCCTCAACCATGTATACCTCTTCAAACCTTTCCTGGATCTAGGGATCTGATTAAGTGTTTGGTTTTCAAAGGTCTTCTCTGTAAATAAAGTCAAGTAAATCTAAGTAAATGAAAGGAGTTCTTAAATCAACAGATCTGGAATTCGTAGGTGCTAATTGTCAATAGTGATTGTTTAACACATGAATAAAACATAAAAGGTTTGGTGGATGCTATCAACAAGCTTTGGATAAATCAAAAGTTTTCCAGACTGCAATCTGAAATTTTTCACATTTTAGAAATTTCTTATTGCTTTAATATATCTTAAATGAAGGGAGAATGATACTATCATACCAGAAGTCTATATTGTAATTGTCTATTCCTATTTTCCCTTTGTTGTTACAGGTTTTTATTTTCTTCACTCAAACTTCCTTATAATTTAAACTGTAATTGTATAGGTATAACCAAATTTTATTTTAGATGCATACAAGAACCCTTGATTTCTTTCATAATGTGGCCTGTTTGCATTTCCCTACGTTAAAGTAGTGACCTTGTAAGTAGTAAATAAATGAGAAGTTAAAAGTTTGTTGGGCTGATGGAAATGCTTGTTTTAAAGGATTAAGAGAAAAGTAATTGAAGACATTTCCAAAGTACTTTATCCTCAGATTCTTTGACATTGATTATTGACCAATATATTTTCATTAATAAACAATAAGGGGAACATACTTATATTTTAAAAGTAAGATTTCTCAATATTTGAAGTTGTTCCATATTTTATTGCTTATTTGATTTTGCAGAAAAATATATTCCACTTCTCTCAAGTATGTCATTTGACAAATGTTTACTATAATATAGATTTACATTGATTTTGGTTGTATTTTATGACAATTTTGGAGATTTCTTAGTGATATAATAGTATAACACAGAAGGTTTTTAGAAATTACTGGATCAGAATAGTGGAGAGTAATAAATTCATGAGATTAATTTTATTCAAATTATATTTCAAAATGTTTAAATGGAAAGAGTCAAATAAAAAACTTAGCAATATACCACTTTCTCTTAAACCTCATCCTTTGATCTCCGGGATATTTAACTTGGTTGACTACATTTTTAGCTTAAGTTTGTCATGCATATCAACATACTTTGATATGCCAAAATTATAGACAAAATATATTAAAATAGAAGAACATATAAATTAACTGGCATATTAAAAACAATGGATTGCTGTATAGTAGTTAAAGAAAAAGATCTGCAAGAACTAAGAAGTAATTCTTTAAAAAGTAAGTTGTAAAAAAATAGGAACAATTTGCTACCATATGCAAAATTTTAAACACATAAAATGAGATTACATATTGTTTATGAATCATTCATGCACTAAGAAAAAGCCTAGAAATTTACGCAAAATAAGGAGGTAGAAAGAGATTATAAAGGTAAGAGAGAGTCCAATCACAAATAAGCCCCCAAAAGTATTCAGACACTATTCAAGGGCACTGAGAGTGGAAGGATTTTCAGTATTTGAGGAGACGTTCAAGGGCATGCTTGAGAAGTGATGCATGTATTTTAGAAAGATCATCCTAGCTTCTGTGTAAAGAAGAAATTGGATGGGGAAAAGATTGGAAGAACAGAAATCAGTTAGTAAGTTAAGCATTAATCCAGATGAATAAAAATTGTAGCCTGAACTAGAGTAGTTTGTGAGGGTACAGATAGACAGATAGATAGAGATACAAATGGATAAAGATATAGATCGATCTACTGAGTTTAATATTATGCAAGGTGTACATATATCAAACATAGTACCCCAAAATATGTACTATATTTATGTTTTTATGTTGAAAAAGAAATTTAATTGAAACAATAAAAACTAATGATAAGGTATATGTTATAGTTTACATCTGGAATGTGTCCAAATGCTCCTTGTTGAAATCTTGGTCCCCAATACAGCAAAATTCAGAGGTGAGAATCTTGGGAAGTAATTAAATCATAAGGACTCTCATCTCATGCATGGATTATTTTATTGATGGATTAATGATTTGATGATATTATCAGGAGATAGCAGGAACTGTAGGAAGTGGGGTCTAATTAGAGGAAGTAAGTCACTATGGGCGTGCTCTGGAAGGATATATATATATATATATATATATATATATATATATATATATACTGTCCCCAGTCCCTTCTTCTCTCTTTCTCTCTGACTTCTGGCCTTCCAAGGTGAGAAGCTTTGTTCTACCACACCATCCCCATCATTATGTTCTGCCTCACAAAATCTCATAGTAAAAGGGCCAAGCAAATATGGATCAAAACCTCTAAAGTTGTGAGCTAAAATCAATCTTTCCTCCTGTATCTTGTTTTCCTCAAGTGTTTTGTTACAATGACAGAAAGAAAAGATTAGAAAAGTAAGGGGGACTTCAGTGGTATGGTACATAAGCCCCCAAAAGGAATTCAGAAAATATCCTAATAACAGTGGAAAGTCATGGAAGGGCTTTCAGTGTTTGAAGAGGTACAAGGGCATGCTTGGGAAACAAGGTCATCACAAAGTAAATTGGTACCAAAAGTGGGACTGTAATTTTGACTTCTAGGACCAGTGATTTAGAAGTATTGGGAGGTGTACCGTGAGAGGAATTTGGGGATGCAAGCTAGAGAAGCTCTAGAATGTTATAAGTGGAGCTTAGCAGACAATTCTATGAGGAATTCCAAAGATCACAATAGGAATGTGGAGAGTAAACACTGTGCTCATGAGGGTTCAGATGGAAATGAGGACTCAATTTCAAGTTGGAGTAGAGGCCATTTGTATTACATTCTGGCAAATAAGTTGTCGACATTTTGTTCTTTCCCTGACACTTTGTATGTGCCTATGTTTAAAGGTGATATACTAATTAATTTGGCAGATCTCAAAGTAGTACACCTTTCAGACTGGAATGGCTACTGCTGCATGATTTTGGCCAGGTTTAAAATGAAAATTAAGAGCAAGAAACAGAAAGATCTGAAAAACTTAGTTTGTCTAGAAAAGTACATGTAAAACCAGGGTTACAAAAGGTATGTTTGTAGAACAGATCAGGGCCATTAAAAATAAGCTAAGCATTTTGCATGGGGATAATAGGAAAGAGGACATCCAATGTACTGGTTGGACTTGATTCACTGTGGGCTCAAGGGTGTAAAAGAGTAAACTTATTTGTCAGACTTTGCTTTGAAAAGAGAACTCCGGGCACAATTCTCTCACTGTGCCAGCCAGTATTCTAAGGAATCATTTCACCACACTCAGTCACATAAGCCCTCAGAAGGTATTTTAGCCATCATCCAAAGGGGGCTGGCTACTGTTTGATCTAGCAGCAGATCTCAGCATCATCTATGTGGTATTGATTTTGGAGGCAAGTAGAATGCAAAAGTTTTAAGATCATGGAGGTTTCTACTGAGATTAAAAAAAAAAAAAGTGTGCGAGTCCAGGCAGTATGTGACAGAATAAGGATTCTCGTGTATGGCCCATGAAAGGGTGACATATGAAGCTTGGAGAGAGAAGTTGAAGCTGCAATGGAGATTCCAGGAAGTTACAGATATCAGGGACATAGAATATCTGCCAAGATACACATGTGGGCTTCAACCAGTAAGGCCACAGAGGTGGGGTTGCCTATACTGTTTGTGGCCCATAGTTCACCACTATGTGCCCAGATGCCAGACATGGAGCTACAGTATTTAAAGTTTTTCCTGTTGGGTTTTGCTCTGACTTTTATCCAATTATTCCTTTCTATTGTCTGTTTCTCACTTTTGGAATGGCAATGTTCACACCAGGCCTGACTCACTATTTTATATCATTAAGTATGTAATTTTCTCTTTTATTTTGAAAGGGGCCCACAGCCAAGTATTTCCATGAGTCTCAGAGGAGTCTTTGGAATTGGGCCTCTGAGTAATGCTGAAAATGTTAAGATGATGGGCACACTTGGATATAGACTCAGTGTGATGGGCACAAGCCTTAGGGGATTAGAGACAGAGTATTATAGTTTAGTTCTAAAATGTTCTCCTAAGGCTCATGTATTAAAGGCATGGTCCTTAATGCAAAAATATTCAGTAGTGATGGCACCATGAGGGTTCTGATCTCATCAGTGGATAAATACATTGTTAGATTTATAACTGAATGGACAACTGGCAGGTGATGGAAACTGTAGTATGGGGCTGAATTGGAGAAAGTAGATCCCTGAGGGTGTACTGAAAGTGTATATCTAGCCCCAAGCCCTTTACTTGCTCACTCTGCTTTCTATTCCCCATATGGTGAACAGCTTTATTCTGCTACCATTTACTCCCCATGATGTTCTGCCTCACTACAATCCCATATTGATGGGGTCACATAACCATGGACTGAAGCCTCTGAAACTATGAGCCAAAATAAATCTTTCCTTCTGTAAGTTTTTTTTTCAGATATTTTGTCATAGAGATGCAAAGATGACAAACATAAGATATTGAAAAAAGCAAACAGGAGTAAAGGAAAAAAATCTGAAAGACATAGCGATCTAATGACAAAGGACTTAATTGGTTTGATTAGGAAGATGAGGAATTGGGAAGAAATAAGAATAAATTAAGCCACTTGTGATGTGATCAATCCTCTAAATCTAACAGTACATAAAAATATGAACTATTAAAAATGTGTTACATTATACCACAGAAAATCCATTGGTAAAATCCAGATGGTGGGGCACTCCACAAAACAAAGCTCTTAAGCTCTTCAACAGATAATCTTAAAAGGGGAAAAAATACAGTGTAGAGGTAGAGACTTATAAATCAGTGCTATCTGTGGACCACTTGGCAATTGGGAGATACTTTGGTTATCACAACTGGGAAGGTGCTATATTGATTGCTAGGGGATAGAGGCCAAAGATGATGATAAATGTCCACTTTTACACAGAATGATTGATTCCCTTAAATAATCATTGGTCTCAGAATGTCAGTTCCAGCTCAGAAACTGTTACAGATCATAAAATACTTAAAAGGCATATCACCCAATTGTGATTTGTGGGTCTTCATATTAAAACAAGTACAAACAAACATGATATTTATAAGAGATTTTAATATTGACCAGATATTTGATAGTATTAAGAAATTATTATATTTTAGATATGAATATGTTACTACAGTTTATTCATTCATTCATTCATTCATTTCTGGGGATTGATACCAGGAATACTCTACCACTGACCTATATCCACAGACCTTTTAATTTATATTTATTTTATTTTGAGACAAGGTATTGCTCAGCTGCCCAGTCTGTCCTCAAACTTGTGATCCTCCTTCGTCAGTCTCTTGAGTCACTGGGATTATAGGCATGTGCCATCGGCTGATTTAGTATTCACAGTCTTAAAACAATTCATATTGATATGATTATTAATTAAATCACGTAAGGTTTAGGATTTGTTTCAAAATATTATGTGAGGGTAAATACAGGGGCATAACTGATATATTCTAGGCCTGGATACATGAGGATTTATTATTCTATTTACTTCTCTGTATGTTTAAAAGTATGCATAATATAAAAATAAACCCAGCTTTCTGCTTTGCAAAACATCATTTGCTAAAAGGAATATAAATAATTAAATCTTCTTTTTTCACTCTCCTTGTCCTTTTTCATACTTCTTTTATTTTTAAATTAATTAAGGGCATATATGCTCCTTTAACAAATCATATTGTATTGAAAATTTCTTCATATAATTATTATAATTAATATTTTAAAAGAATTACTTTTAAAAGCTTTTTGTGTAGAGATACAATTTTTTCCTACAATATATATATATATATATATATATATATATATATATATATATATATATATATACACATATATATATATGTCCATAAACATTATAAGGAGTCTTAATTATTTCCTGAAGGTAATATCTTTAATATAGTAGTCTAGGGAAGGACTGTGGTAGAAGAGGGGCATACAGAACTCATCTTTTTCTCCATGAAAAAGAACCAAAGTAATATGTGTGTATAACTGCATAAGGAGGTGAGTCAATGTTGTTGAGCACTAAAATTCAACTCCAGAGCACCCAAGACATGGTGAAATTCATATGATAAGGCTAATATTATCATAAGAAGAAGCAGAGTTCTCTGACATCTGGCATCTAGAACCATTACTAGAAAAGAGTGACTCTGTCCTTTGAAGGGGTAAAGGTAAACGAGAGTCACAGCTTGGTACAGAAGCTTGCACCAAGAGACATAGCCTAACTAAATTAAGAAACCTGGGGTCTTCATAGAAGGCTAATTATAAAGAATTTCACTGTCTCTCCCAAGGAGCTCTCAATGTGCTATATCTAGGAGCTATTTTGAGAAGGATCCTGTTGTATAAGATTACACTGCTCTGGAGATCAGCAATCCATTGCATGTCCACATCTCTGGGACCTTGAAGACACTCCACTACTTTGAGTGGAAAATGGCTTCAAAAGACAGTCCTGACTTGGGGGAAAGATTCTAATATAAATCAACGGTGATATCTATGCTGTGGGAAACAGGTTGCAATGGGGAGGAGATGTAGGACACTGCTTCCTGGAGTCTGTGAATTGGCCAGCCTGTCCCTGAGACATGAGGAAATACTGGTCACAGGTGGTTTTATATGGGGCCCAGGAATGAAGACACCAGGTAAGAGTAGGAAAGTGTCAAATTGTGTAGTTCCTTCCTCCAGAACGTAGTGATTCAATTGCACCCCCCTTCTCTGTCCTTGGAGGCTTCTGGGAATTTGCCATAGCTATGGCATTTGTTCTGCCCTAGGTGGGAAACCTGGGAACCTTTAAAGGAAATATATGCCTTATATAGCTGACATTCTGCCCTACTTGGTTGAGCAGGAGGGATCCACCATGATTTTGGCATCTGGCCACAGTTGAGGTATGTAGCCTGAAAAGCTCTGGAGAAATGTGTGCTTGGCATGGCACATGTTTTACCCTGACTTGTTTGTTGAAAAGGACTTGCTGTAGATTTAACATTTGCTTTACCCCCAAGCATAAGGCTGGAAGTTTCCAGACATGGGGAGCCATTTAGTCCAGCCCGTATTCTGCCCCAGTTACTTCAGTGATAAAGACCCAGTGTGCTTTGGCTTTTGACCCATCGCATTTGTAGCCTAAATCTCTTCAGAGAACATACATCATGTACAGCCCATGCTCTGCCCAATTTTATTTGGTAAGAATTGCCTGGCATAGGTCGCAT
Organism: Marmota flaviventris; assembly: GCF_047511675.1. Lineage (NCBI taxonomy): Eukaryota > Metazoa > Chordata > Mammalia > Rodentia > Sciuridae > Marmota > Marmota flaviventris. The sequence continues at coordinate 93,147,126 of NC_092500.1, read as the reverse complement.
TCTACCTTAACTCATTCAATGAGCTATATAGCTGAGAGATATTATAACTAGCTGCAGTCATGATCTTTCCCCCACATACCTGGCATGTTGCACTTCTGAAAGAACCAGGGGGTGAAAAAAATCCCGGGAAAACTATTTTCCTCCAAGGAATATAGCCCAAGAAGATACACAGAAAGGTGTAGATTTGTATAGCCTGTGATCATTTGCCCTCATTTGCATTTATGAGTACCTTGACTAGGAGGAACTTGTGCTTAAAAAAATAAAAAAAATTAAAAAAATATATATATACACACACATTATATAACATTATGCATACAATGTTATACATAAATATATAATATATATTAAATATTTATATATCAATATATTATATATTCCTCACCTCCATACTTTTTTTGATCAATTTATTATGCCCAGTCCAGCTGAGAAAACTTGTGCTCAGCTTCAGGCAAAATTCAGTCCTGCTTCAACCCTAGTGGACACCTGTAGTTAAAGAATAAGCTTTCAGCTGTTGGCTTAACCCCACACAGGTACAATTATGCTAATTCTGAAGTCCTGCTCCCAGAAAAATATCCCTACAATAGCAACAGAGGAGAAAAACTCATGGAAAAAAAAAAAAAACTCATGGAAAACCGTATCTATGCAAGTTCTCCACCTTGATTATAGCCCAAAACTTGTAGGGCTGACAAATCTGACAGTGAGCTATACTGGGGGTTGGGGGTGCTGGGATTCCAGCTCCAGTCTCTCTCCATGAAACACCCAGATTTTCTTCAATTTCCTGTCAGAGAACAAAATCTTCAGTTCCTTTGTTACAATTGGAGCAACCAGCAGCAGAATTTCTTTCAAATCATGGTGTCAATGATTTGACTACTGTGGAACCCACAACCACATGATAGGGGCTACCACTCCCACTGAAGTAGTAACCACAGAGGGTGCATTCCACATATTCTGCTGCCTATACCATATCTTCCTGAAATACCAGAATGTCTCCATTCTTAGAGGACATAAAGAGACAGTAATTCTCTCCAACTCCAATACAGCATTTACTGTATCCAAATCCATGAGTCACATCCAAAGAAGCTACAGGAGACACTATAGTGTCAAGTTGAAAATAAACACATCATTACAAAAAAATTGATCCCCAAGACATCATCAGGAGAGAGCTGCATATCAAGAAGCCATCAAATATAAATATTAGAAATATCCATCCTGACAGATGCACTATCTAAACACAAAAACCCAATAAATATGACACCTCCTATGGATCACAATTCTTCAATAACAGATTCCAAAGATACTGTAGTGGAAGAGATACCACATTAAGAATTTGAAAAAAAGATTATTTTTTTTAAAAAGGCTCAATGAAACCCAAGGTAATACAGATAAACAGTTAAATGAATTAAGGAAGACAATGCATAATATGAATACTACATTTAATAAAGAGATATTTTGAAAAAGAATGAAGCCAAAATCTCAGAAATGAAAAGTTCACTAAGGGATATACAAATATCAGTTAAAAGCCTCAACAACAGACTAGATCAAGCAAATCAAAGAATATTACAGCTTGAAGTCAAAATATTATATTCAGACAAAAATAGGAAAAAAATTAAGAACAAGAGAACATTTGATGTCTCAGTGACACAACTGAAAAATCAAATATCCAGTTCACAGACATAACTGAGGGAGAAGAGTTACAGTATGAGGAAATAGAAAACTTATCTAATAAAATAATAACAAAAAATTTCCCAAATCTTGGGAAAGACATGGATATCCATGTGCAGGTGGCATTCAGAACCCCAGATAGGCATGACTAGAATATATCTCCACAGCATATTGTTTTAATTGACAAAAGTACAAGACAAGGAAAGAATATTAAAATCTTCAAGAGAGAAACACCAAGTTACATAGAGTCAAACCCATCAGATTAGCAGACTTCTCAGCATAAACCCTCAAGGACAAGAGGACATTGAATAATATATTTAAAGTCCTGAATTAAAACACTCACTAATCAAGATTACTACACCCAGCCAGGATATCCTTCAAATTTTAAGAAAAAAATAAAGATAATAAACACAAACTAAGTCAACTCATTATCACTAGAATAGCATCACAAAACATGCTTAAGGGAATCCTATACCCAGAAGAAGAATAAAGATAATCACCATCATGACTGCACATGAAAGGGTAAATACCATTAGGAAAGTAGTTGTGCAAATGAGAAATAGAAGAATCAAACATTATAAATACCTGTAATATGGATATCAGAGGAAGAACTGAACAAAAAATACACAAAATATCCAGAAGAAAAGCAACAAATGACAGGAATAAGTATGTTTATTTAAATAATAACTCTGAATGTAAATTGTCTCAATTCTCCAATTAAAAGAGTGATTGACTGAATGGATTAAAAAATAAGACCCAACAATATGATGCATACAAGAAACTCACCTCACTAGCAAAGACATACAGACTAAATGTGAAAAGGTAAAAGAATAATGTTCCAAGCAAATGGAATCCAAAAGAAAGCAGTAGTAGCTATACTTACACATGACAAAAGAGATTTTTAAGACATAATCAAAAGAAAAAAGAAGTTCAGTATTATGGTTAAGAGATCAATTCATCCAGAAAATGTAGTGATTATTAATCTATATGGACCTAATGATGGAGCACTGAATTTTATCAAGCAAACATTATTGGACATAAAGGGAGAGATAGATACCAATACAATAATTGGGGACTGGATGGCTACACTGCTAAATTTTACCAAAAGTTTAAAGAAGAATTTATACCAATGGTTTTCAAACTATTCCATAAAATATAGATGACATACAGAATGGGAAGAAACTAAAAGCATTTACTCAGAGAATAGAAATAAGATAAGTATAACTATTCTCACCATTCCAATCAATATAGAATTAAAAAATTAGCCAAAACAATAGGCAAGAGAAAGAAATATATTGTGTACAAATAGAATAGGAAATGAGGAAGACATATTATCTTTGCTTGTAGATGATATGATTATTTTTCTAGAAAACCCTAAAGACTTTGCCAAAAGACAATTGTAACTGATAAACAAATTCAGTAAACTAGCAGTATTCAAATCAACGTATAAAAATCAGTAGCTTTTCTATAGACTAATAATGATCTCACTGAGAAAGAAATCAGGAACATAATCCCATGTACAATAGGTACAAAAAACCAAACCAAACAAAAAGGTAGAAACAAAACTAACCAAGGACATAAATGACCTTTACAATTCTACAACGCAAATTATAAAACACTAAAGAAAGAAATTGAAGAAGACATTAATAAAAAGATCTCCCACATTCATGGATTGAGAGAATTAATATTGTAAACATGGCCATACTACCTGAAGTAATCTATAGGTTCAATTGTAATCCCATCAAAAAACTGATAAAATTCTTCAGAGAACTAGAAAAAAAATTATAAAATTCACATGGAAGCACAAAACACCCTTTAGTAGCCAAAGCAATACTTAGCAAAAAGAGCAAAGCTGCAGGTATCATAACACCTGATTTCGGGTCATGCTACGGAGACATAGTAATTAAAACAGCATGCTCTTGGCATAACAACAGACAACTGAAACAATGGAACAGAATAAAGGACCCAGAAATCAATCCATGCATCTTCAGGTGACTGATTCTCAGTGAGGGTGCCAAAAATATACATTGGAGAAAGGACAACCTCTTCAACAAATGGAGTCAGGAAAACTCAATGTCCTTGTGTAGAAAACCAAAATTAAACTGTCTCTCACCTGTAAAAAAATTTAACTCAAAATGGATCAAGGATCTTAATCTAAGACCTGAAGCTTTGAAGCTATAACAAGAAAGCATAGGGGAAATACTTTAAGACATAACTACAGGGAACAATTTCCTGGATAAGACTTTTAAAGCACAGGAAACAAAAGCAAGAGTTGATAAATTGTTTTATCAAAGTAAGAAGCTTCTGCACAGAAAGGAAGCAATGCACAGAATGATGAGACAACCTACAGAATGAAAGGAAAGTTTTGCCACCTATTCATCTGATGGAGGGTTAATATTCAGAATACAAACAGAACCTGAGAAAAACCAAGAAAAATGAGTTAATCTAGTCAACAAATGGGCAAATGATAGAACAGACACTTATCTAAAGAAGAAATACAAACAGCCAATAAGTATTGAAATATTCTCAATCTTTGGTCATCAAGTAAATGCAAATCAAAACTACAATGTATTTCATCTCACCCCTGTTTGAATGGCTATTATCAAAAGAAATGTATAACACATGGTGGTGGGGATGTGGAGAAAAATGAATCCTTATACACTGTGAATGAGAATGTAAATTAGTACACCTTTGTGGAAAACTGTGGAGCTTCCTCAAAAACTAAAAACAGAACTACCCTATGATCCAGCCATTTCACTCCTTAGAATATATCTGAAGGAAATAAAATCAACACACAAGAAGACAACTGTATACTTATGTTAATTGTGGCACTATTCACAATAACCGAGATATGGAATGAGCTGAGTTGCCGGTCAACAGATGAATGAATAAAGAAAAAAATATACACACACACGCACACACACACACACATCACAATGGAGTATTATTCAGCCATAAAGAAGAATGAAATCCTATTGATTACAGGGAAAAGAATGGAACTGGAGGATATCATATTAAGTGAAATATACCAGACACAGAAAGACAAGTATGGTATGTTTCCTCTAATGTGTGGAAATTAAAAAATAAAAGAAAATGAGGCAAAACAGAATAATCTGAAAGTAGAAGGGCTATAGGCTTATTAGGGAATGGGAAGGAGGACTCTGGGGGTGAGGAGAGAGTAAAGTGAGGGAGAAGGTAGAAGAAGGGTGTATGGATATGATCAATTCACAATATAGATATATATGAAAACATCACAGTGAATCTCATCAATTTGTACAATTTATATGCATTAATAATAATAATAACATTTATTTAATAATTACTGAATTAAATGAAGTAATATATAAAGTTATTAGTATAATCTACTGCTCTATAATTCTTGAAAATTTATATATTTAAATCATTCTAAAGAAAACTTTTTTTTTACAATTTTATTGTAGACGCTATTATTTAAAAAACTTTTTAAATGAATGAAGTATAATGAGATTTCATTTTTAATGTGAATTCTTTTGTTTCTTAGTAAAGTTATATTTTTCATATATTAAACCTTTGTTTTTTCTCTTAGATCATATTTTTTCTACCTAATCTTCTATGTTGTTTTTATATTAATTTAAAATAACACTTTATTATATTAAAATAGTTGCAAATTAACATTAGATTAAAACACTGCACCCAGTTTTTCTCTTGATTTTTAGTTCTGTTTATGGTACATTTGGCACATAATATTTAGTAATTTTTAAGTACTATGCTCTATTATTTTTTTCCTCTTTAATGTGTTCTTTGCATAAAATTCTATTACAATCATGATATTATCTAACTGCATTTTGTTATTTTTCAAAGTAGTTCCATTTAGGGCTAGAGTTGTGGCTTACTGGAAGAACATCTGCCTGGCATGTGTGAGGCCCTGGGTTGGATCCTCAGCACCACATATACAAAAAATTAAAATAAATAAATAATCCATTGACAACTAAAAAATATATTTTATAAAATAGTTCCATTTAGCTTTTAATATGTGAAATGCTCATTATAATTTTTTCTAAATAATTATTTGCCTTAGCATCAATTATTAATTGATTTGTTAATTCATGCTACTCAATATTACCTTAAAATAATCTATAATGTATAATAATAGGACCTGTTTTGTGCAAAACATTCAATTTAACTTTCAAATTTGCATTTTCTTACTGATGCATTTTTGTTACATTATTTATTCAATTATACATTTTTATTTGTTATATGTTAAAGTGTATTTTATTTTATACATTTTGAAATATTTCAATATTGTGTCATTATAATTCAATATAGTTTCCCCATTTTAAGATATTTTCTCCATTTTTTCTTATGATTCCTGGAATCAATCATTGAAGTTTTTAAACTATCTTAGTAGGTTCTTGAAGTTGCCTCAGATATATGGAGAATTTGGGGATGTTCAACATCTTTAAACTATTTTATTTTCTCTATATGTTGGAAGATTTACCTCTGCATACTTTCAATTTTTCTTATGACTCTTCAGCAAAATTTGTAATGTTGTTTTGGTAAATGTAAATTTCTTGTTAAGATTATTACTGAGAAGTTTTAAGTTTCGTTTCTATTGTGGATGAGATCTTTATAGTTTTCTACCTAACTCTCCTAGTATTTGAGGATTCTACTTGGTTTTATATTATATCATATTATATTTTGATTCTGGTTATGGAAATTTTATTTGATTTATGAGATAAATTAATTTTCTTCTAATAAAGCAAAATATAATACTTTTAAATTTACAGCCATATTTCTGACAGTTACATACCAGGTTTTTGGCTATGTTAGAATAGAATCTATAGAATCCAAATATAGATCACAATCTTACATCCTATTTACAGCATAATTTTTTGATTGAACATTTAAATGAAGCTGAAATTCAACAAATTAAATTAAATTGCATCAGATAACGCTCTCTAATAAACACTAAAACCGACAAAACTGAATCGCTAAATTCACAATTATCTAAAATCTGTATTCTTTATCTAAACTTTTCCTACCACAGTATGATGATGGTATAATACCACAATGAGAAGCACTGAACTTAAGGCCGGAAGTAAGAATCATTATTTCCAACAATAGTAAAAATTTCTGGGTGGGAGTTGTAAAATAAAGTAACTGAGTAGATGGAGATGTCCTTCGGGAAGTGAACTGTGTGGTTCATGTGGAGAAAAGCAGTACAAATAAAGACAGCAAGAAGCCACAAGGAAGCAAAGTATAATAACTGGTATCGGGATAACTATAATCCACAAGATTCCCAAACCTCCCTTTGCTTTGCTCCAAGGAATACACTTTCTTCGTTGCCTATGGTATGTTTGTATAGAGTAGCATTTTTCCCTGCTTAAATTTTTAAAAGTGTATCAGACAAAGGGAAAGGTTTTCTAAAACTCTGTGCCTTAAAAACTTAAAACCTAGTAAGAACGAGTGAAAACACTTTCCTACAATGCTTTTCTAGGCCAATAAGGAAAGTATTCAGTTTCCAAAGCAGTATTATAAATGAATGTATATCAAATACATGCTGAATGTTGAAGGAACTATGAATATATGTCTTTAGTAAACAACTGCTTTTCAAATAACTTTCACATTTTTTTACAACATTTGTTCATAGGCTTAAATAATTATCACAATGGTAAAGTATCTAGGAGAAGAAAACTTTATAATAAATTTGCAGTTGAATTATTGCAATGGACATGTTTAAAGAGCTTTGAGTCTTTATAATATCTTGTTCAGTTAGAGACCTAATCAAGTCCGCAAATCGTGCCTTTCTATAATGTAAGATAAATGATTAAGGGTCCATTTTCTTGTTAATTCCCATTAGCACTGATGAGAGCAAAGCACATGCATCAGAGACAGAAAAGATTCTAAGAACTAAGAAATATTATCTGTATTAAAGAGGTAAGGTATTTAAAATATCTAGACTTTGATAGCACTTTCCTCACAATTGTCATCCTCTCAAGCCCAGTGCTAAAGGGTGTTGGCAATTCAATCACTTGAAGGCATCCTTTCTCTCTAAACCACTACTGCACAATTATTCCTGAATGATATGGAGGGAAGCTGTCCTGAAAATACTGTCATTGGGTTGTGTCCAAAGCTCTTCTGCAGATACTGTCAGCTCCTTGTGGCTATTGAAAATTTTAGAGCATGAGAAAAAGAAAGGAACGTAAATACCAAATCACTCTCTACCAACTTGTACCTAGTTCCGTCTCAGTTCTGTACTTTATCTTTTCACTGAGAAACTGGCTCTTCCTGCACCCTGTTTTTCTGTTTTAGAAACAATCTGTAGGTATTTATGATAGGGGAGTGAAAGATTTTTGGAGGATGAAGGGGAGCAGGGCTCTGATGTAATAGGAATCCTTCTTTAGTCCTCTAGCTCCCAGCTAGTTAATAATTTCATCAAGTAAACACTAAAAACAAGTAATTTGAATAAGTCCATATTTCTGTCTTCCTAATTCTCTTTTCTTGTGAAACACCATAGTGCATATCTGTAGAGCTGTGAATGTGACGTGGTCACGATTGTCCTTCACAATTTTATTTTTCTGAAAGAAGGCTTTGAAAGTCTAATTGTGGGTGAGGGGTGTTGGGGGCTAGTATTACCTGTCACTTTAAAACTTCCTTGCTAAAGTGCAGAAAGATATTGTTGCCAAGATGGATTAGGATTGGCAAAAATAGCAAATAAAATCCTAAATTAAGGAAGAGAAGGTAAATAAATTTTTAATCATACAAAATTTAATACTTACGTTAAAGAACGAAATATTACAAGTCATTTTATACAGAGTGAATTTACATCATAGCTGAATTTCAAGTTGTGGAGCTTTGAGTGATATGATAATCATGTTCCCCCCTTCAGTTGTACGAGGGGATTGAAATTTATATATTCAATAACTAGAAAAGAATCATAAAGGATCAGACCGGAAGAATCTGTCTCTCTCCATTTTTTGCTGTCACTCCCACAGTGATTTTAATATTTTCCCTATGTCTTTGCTGATTTCTTGTGCCAAACTCAAATGCAGACTGTTTTGAAATAAGTGCTTTAAAGTGCATGGTTCTGAGCATATACACACATTTCCCAGGTAATACAATTTCATTTTAACAACCAAAACTGGTGGGGGGTGGGGAGTGACTAAGTCTCTTGTCAGTTTTAAAATTGCCTAAACCGACTCATCATAAGTCTTACATTTAAATGATTATTATCAACTGACTCAGGCTTTATGTCTTTCAAAATCCTGAAGGAAAAAAATGAAACTTTCACAAACAAAACTCATATCCAATTAGCCTTATTTGTTTTTTTCAAATGTTTTGGGCAAATTCCTAGAGACTCTGGTGGATTTTAGTACATTTAATTCATATTAAACTGAACTAGTGATTTATATGATATGATTGAGGGTTTTGTACTGCATAGTGGCCAGGAATATTAACTTATTGAATTCTTTGCAGACAGTGATATGTGCATTATGTGAAAAATGTAAAGTAACTATAAGTCATGGAAGTATCTTTAATATCTTATGAAGAAAATAAAAAAAAATTTAAACAAGTGTAACTGGTCTTTTCTTGGATAAGATCAAAGGAATGATAAATGCTTCTTCTCATTAAACAATTATATTATAATCAAAAGAAGAATAATGCAGTAAATTGCTATGGCTTTGTAAGTCTTTTCTGCCTCTGTGTATAAACTATGGTAGGTACCCTTCTCTTGTCTTTATTAAAATGAAATACAGTCATTCTAATTGTAGTAACATTTATCTTCTTAAAATTGAAATCTTAAAAATAAATTTTTATAAACATTTCAAAGGAAAGGAAAAATCTATTTACAATCAGTGACTGTGTCAATAAACTCCAGTTAAGGGCACTTACGTTCAGTTAACTGCTGACAAAATATTATGTTTAACTTTTCATGAGTGTTACAAATGATTTAGTAAAAACATTCATTTTTCTATTACGTGTTACCTATACTTATAAAACAGCAATATGTAGACTGTATTTTAAGCCATAGGAGTTCATATTGTGAATTGCAATTATTTTTTCCTGATTAAAATATACATGAAAAATTTAAATTTAAAAAACAGTATTATGCCTTTTTGAGGTTGTGATTCATACACATTTTCCCCTAGCCATTATTTTATCAGGTATCTGTCACAAAGTTGGCAAAAACTTTTTAAAGATAAATTAAGGTATCTGAATTATGGAAAGCCAATAAGATATTTCCACACCCCGGGAATGCTGATTTTCCTTATTCTCCTTCACTGAATAATGTTACCCATGAAGGATATTCAAGCAATTTACCACTGCAAGTCCCCACATCCCTCATAGTGTTTCAGCTAGGAGAAAGGTACCAAATCACCCCTAAGCCTCATTGGTCTTCCCTGCAACACCTGCTAAGCAGTTGACTTGGGTTCTCTTTCAATCTCTGCTGACCAATTTTCCACTGAATAAATAACATTTTCTGTTATAGCCTAATAACTAGCAAACCCTTCCGCACTGTTGAAATAATTGTTATTTTTTTTTGCTAATGCTTTGCATGAAATTTCATCCTGTAAGCCATTCTTACATATGTTAAGAAGAAAGATTTTCCTTCTGTCTGTGAAACTAAGATAGTTATCAGAATACTTGGAAAATGTCATAATTTGAGAAACGAAATGCAGTTAAAATATTATGAGTGTCACAAGTAATTTAGAATCGACTTTTCTGTGAATAAATGACTAAAGGAAGAATATATTAACCAAATTTTAAAAAGGTGTTTTTTTAAAAAAGAAAGTCTTTCAGAAATTTGCTAGACATTGAACTACTGATCAATCTCTTAAATTAAATAATCAGCACATATTAGAACCAACTTGGTAAATTTCTGTATAATAAATCAACACTGACAACAATTATGAGACCGTGGTTCATGATCAAATTTATTCCAGGGCAACCACAAATCTTCCTGCTAGCCCTGCCTGCCCTCCTCCAGGGGGCGCCATTCACTTGCTAGTTTCTCTGCCTGATAACCCCTCCCTACCTCAGACTCTTAGAGGATATTGCACACCTTTATGAGGTCACACTGACAGAATTCTATTATTACTCAAGAATATCCAGTAAATTTGGCTTTATGTTTGGTATTTTTTCTATTTTTTGAAGGAGTAGAAATTTTAATCCATATATATATATATATATATATATATATATATATATGCATTAAGGAGTAAGACCTATTTTATTAAATATATGTTTTATAATCTATATGGTGAAAATTTTAGAATTCTCTTTGAAATCCTGAATCTTTTGGTTATTTGTCATGGAGGCTGTAGTAATGAAGGGTGCAGTGGGTGGTTTTTTTTTTTTTTTTTTTAATTAAATTGGCAGTCCTGACTTTTAATAATACTCATCTGGATTGAGTTTAATTTTTTTTTTTAAACACAAAATCTAAACTTCGGTAATACTTCTCTTTTGGTGACTTTTCATTCTCATTGAAAAATGTGACAAAAAATTGGAGTGGCACTGTGTTAACATTAAAAAAAAAATCTATGCTACCCAGAATCCTCATCAGAAAGCTGAGAAGATGCCAGTACAGTTAGAGGGCAAAAGAATGAAATCTTATAAAAAAAATATGGTTGCTGAAAACCTCTAGAGGTTATCTGTCTGCTTCATCCTGCTGGCTTCAGGCTAATTTTACCTAAACTATTGTAGGCAGATGGGTATCTGGACTGTTTTTAAAGATCTTGAAGGAAGCAATTCCATAATCTCTTAATATCCTTCTTTATATCTAATCTATATGTCCATTTAATTTAGTTTATCTTTGCAGACATGGATAATGTTACCCTTTACAATATAATTCATCAATAACCTTGATAATTGAGATATTGTTTATATATGAAAGAAAAGATGACAATTTCCTTAGACAGAAAATAATTTTGTTATAATTTTAAAGAAAGATTCTAACATTAATTGCCATGGTAAGAGAAATATACTTATGAATTTTAAGATCAACTGGAGCCAAAGAGCAAATGCACTTTTTAATGAGAAGGTAATGCTCCTTTTGGAAAGATATCTAAGCATTTTTTTTTCTATATTGGGCAAATTTTACATGCAGACATGGACAGAATCATTGACAATCATAATTATATCTCTGAGATATGTGTAGAATTCTAGTTTTCAATAACTTCATATTTAGCATTCAGTACTGATTGCATTGCAATTCAATAACATGCTTATCACTATATATTATTATACTTTTAATGATTATTATTAATAGATAAAGGTGAACTGAACAATATTAATACATTTTCAAAAAGTTTGAAGTCAAAGAAACTAACTTTGGTCTTTCTCAAATTTTCCTATAATTTTAACAAAGATACACTTTATAATTTCAAAGATATTACTATAAAGTCATGACACATTAAATTATGTTAAGTAAAATGAAAATTCATAAAATTAGTAGAATATTTGTGTGTTTTTTTTTATGAGGCCATTGTTTGAAATTTTTCATGACTCATTTCTTCAGGGTTGGGCAAGCTACACAATGCAAATGAGTAAAATTGGATGGGTGGGGAAAATCATCCACCAGAAATGTAAACTATTTTAACAATATTATACAAAATTACATTAAATGCTCTATTTTAAGTTTAAAGTGGAAGCAAATAGACTAATATTAGATGAGTTTAATGACTAGGATTTCCTTTTGTTATTCATTACACCTCTGGTTTGACTACAAAAAAGTTTTGCCTTTTCTCCTGTTGGAGTATCAACATGGGCTTCATGTATTCTGTTATAATGAATCTTTTAATTTTAGGCAACAACTGGTTTTCTTCAGTTTACAATCGAAAATAGATATTCTCGAGTATGGGTACTTCCAAACATATGTAAAATATTTGCATATGAGTTGGGGCAATTTGTCAAATTCTGGTTTTCAGAATCTTCTCAACTTAGGTTGTTTGAACTGTATCACATTGTAATTTAGTCATTCTTCATGATCTATCTCTTTTTTATTTTCATTTTTAAAGAATTTGGTCTTTAAATATAGAACTTGGGAAATATATTTCAAGGCATCTTTTTTTTGTGTGTATTTGTGGGGCCATCAGTATAAGATAATGAGCCAAATGTTCTGTTCCATTTTAATTTCCCTAAGATAAAATGTCTCTGAGCATGAGTTCTTCAAATGCTAGATTTGTAATACTAAAGAAAAATTATTGTGTAAACATTTAAACAATTTTGAAGGTTACAAGATCAAGCAAGAAGAGCCAAGTTTGGGGTTGTGTTTTCCTTGGTGATGATGTTCATTTCAAGAACAAGCAATTATTTTTAGGGGAGGGTGTGTCTTTGACAACATGCCATATCAGAACTACTAATGTCTGTGTAGTGTGCTAGACTAATAACTGAGACTGCAAATCATCAAGAACAGCATTAAAATTAGTTCAAGCTATGTATGCATCTCCATAGGAAGTTCTTCGCTACTCTGTGAATTGTTTAATCCTTAACAAGTTCAGCTTAGAGATACATGGTGAATGATCAGGCAACACATGTGAAGTTCCTATCCTTGTAAATCTTGTCTTATAAGTGTTTATCTTGGATTTAAGTCTCATACTACTATAGAAGTGACACTATTATATATGCTCACCAATTAAATTACTACATTCAACTTTCAGAATTTTTCCTCACAAAATAAATAATGTTACCAAGTTGTTCCTGTCATGGCACCTTGCCTCAAAGTAGTTGAGTCACATCAAAATTCTCATTTATAGTATTAATAATGTCATTGAATAGGTTATAATTATTTCTGGGCTCTGATAAGCTTCTGTAGAAGGCTCACACACACCTTAACCTTTAAAATAATTTGTATGTTCTCAAGTCTATTCTCTACGCCCTGTACTGTATTTCTAGCTATACTTATATTTTAAAATACTTGTTTCTGTTTGAGATTCTAAATTTCTGCTATCCTCCATAGATACTTCTTCATGAACTTATCAGTAATAAAATGCTTTGATAGCTGTGCAATTTTTTTAAGTTAGTATACATTTGCATTTTACTACAGCATCACTATTTTTTATTTGCATTTCAAAATAAAATCCTGTCTAAATATCAGCTTTTTCAGATAATTAAGCTTTTAACATACGTCTTACTGTGTTTTGGTTAGAGTTATTTTTCTTCATATTTGTGAATTAAATGGTTCTTTTCACAGAGACATGATATGCTGGCATATCAAATACATGGATAATCAACATTTCCACAAGTAATATATATTTCTATCTTTCATAAAACAGAGGTCCTCTCACCTTATCTTATATTCTCATAGAGACATGGATATAAGAAAAATCCCCTCATTTCTGCCAGATGAAAAATAAAAAGCAAAAGTGCTATGATAAAAATGGCTGACTCTTGGCTTCAGTGACAGGGAGAAAATAGTGGACCATGAGTACAAAGAGACAAGAGACCATGTGCCGTTTAAGAGGGTAAGCTACAACCAGTTTAAGCTCATGGATGCTAAATGAGAATGGGGGTAGTTTTCCAAGTGAACGTGACACATGGAATTGCATATGAAATATTTTGCCAACATTTGGGTGAGCTAAACACAAAATACTCAGGGATCAGTTGGTGAGTCTGCTTTAGGACATTGGTTTTTACCCATAAGACCATTACCTCATTACTACCCTATTTATGACTAGGTTTTCTCCAAATAGCATCTCATAATTAAAAAAAAAAATAACACTACCCTTAGAGAATGAATATTTTATTTTTGTTGATGACATGCAAAAGAGGATCTATTCTAGGCTTTCAAGCAAATTTTTAAAAGTTTTTGAATTAGCAATGAATACAAGCAGGCACTCAGCAGTCACTTCAGTATGTCAACCTTTTGTGTCTTAATGATCTCTTCCGAAATATGCAGAAAGAATGTTTTCTTTTGCTGTGGACATTAAATGAGAAGAACATGTGATCTTAGTATTATTTCTTTGCCCATTTAAAATATAATTTGTTTATCAAAGATGTTTTATGTTTACAGCAAAAACGATCAGAAAGTGGAGAGAGTTCTCATAGACTCCTACCCAACACAAGTTTTAGCCTACCCCACCTTCAATATCGCACACCAGAGAAGTACAATTGTTATGGTCCATGAACCTGCATTGACAGGTCTTTATCACCTTAGAGTTCACTCTTGGTGGTATTTTGACAAATTATATCCAACCATTATAGGATCATAAAGTATTTCCACTGCCCTAAGTTTTTTTTCTTTGTATTTACCTATCCATGTCCTTTCTCCTTCATTTTCTAGAATATAATATATTTGGAATCATCCAGTATGTAGCCTTTTAAGACTGGCTTCTTTCACTTAGTAATGTAAACTTAAGTTTCTCTTATGTTTTTCATGTCTTAATGGCACATTTCTTTTTCGAGCTGAATATATTCCATTGTTGAGATATACTACATTTTTCCATTTATACACTAGAGAATATGTTAAGCTACTATGAATGTCCATGTGCAGGTTTTGTATACACAAGTCTGAGTGAAAACCAAGAACAATTACAGGATATTTAACCCATTTTAAACTGTGTGTTAATTTTTTATTGTTGAATTTTAAGAGATCTTTACATATTTTGTATGACAATCCTGTTTCAGCTATGTCTTTACAAACATTTTATTCTAGATTATGGTTTATATTCTCCTTCTTTTGACAGTGTCTTTCCAAAGAAAAATTAGTTTTAATTGATGTTTTGCTAATCTACTCTTCTTTCATGAATTGTGCCTTTAATGTTTTATCTAAAAAGTCAATGTTACACCAAGGTCATCTAGATTTTCTTCTCTGTTTTCCTCTTTGTATTCTAGCAAACAAAGGTGATTTACATTGAGGTTTCTGACCCATTTGGAATTAGTTTTTGTAAAGTATGTAAAGTCTGGATTCCCATTGATCTACCTTAATGTGGCAAATACTAATTTAAATAAGTATACACCATTTAAAAATATATGTACTCAGTGGTGGACACATGGTTATTTGTAATAGCATTTATGCTTTTTCATGAATCAATATTTTAAATATATTAATATAAATATGTATATGTACATAGATAAATTTTCAGCTATGCAACTTGATAGTAGTAGTATGGCACAGAATAAAGTATATCCTAGTTTTGCATTCCAGCTTTACAATTTAACAACTGTGTAAGTGGGGGCATGATACTTAGTCTTTTTATCTCTAAACTGCCTCAGCTATACAATGATATAATAGTTGAACTCATTGGATTGTCTTAAATAAACACATGATTAGCAACATGTAACTATTAAATATTATATTATTTTAGTCACCTCTTAAAATAAATGAATTATTTATAAATACACAGATATTTATATATATATATGAAATTATGAAATTCATATACATTGACAGTAAACATGAACAATAGGAGGAGAAATAAAGAAATTTCCTCATGGTCCTGACATCTAGAAATAGCCGCCATTAAGAATTCAGTGTCTTTATTTCTGTTTTTTTTTTCTTGATTAAGGACTTTTACTTAGTTATGTTCCTATTATGTTTCTACTATACATACAATCTGATATATTGGTATGTTCTTTTCCCCTTGATATTATGAGGAGAATTTTTCCATTTTTTAAAATAATAAAGACTGTTTCAAGTAGACAGAAAACATTTCACACATTTTTTTTTTTAAACATCATTGGCTATTTAGGTCTCATTTTCTGTTTTTTCAAATAACCTTGAGGAACATTCTGTAACAAAACTTATTTCCTTAGGTACTTGATTATGCAAATATTATTTTTAAAGACATATATTGCATATGCATGGATACTAATGAAAAAACTTAAAAGTCTGAGTGAGTAGATACAGTATAAGTTGCAAGTAAGGAAGCTTTATATAAGGATGAAATAATTGTACCTTAACACAGTACAGAGTGCTTGAAAAGATGAAGTTAGCTAAATCTCTAACAAATATAATTTATATTCCAATATCGATAATCTTTATTTGCATGAACTATACATGAAGATTAATGTCATTAATTTGCAATAACATCTGTGTCATATAGCTAAATATAGAACAAGGCCTATATTTGGGAGGGAGGATGCATTCTATTTATATGTCCAATTTGAGGTGCAATCATTGTGGCAAGAAGTAATATTAATTGCATTAGAATGAGAAACATGACTGAAAAACTTAAACAATAAGTTGCAATGAATTTGGAATTAGCCTTGGAATCCCATTCTAGGCTTCTCAATTTTTTCTTTTAAAGTATGGAACACTTCACGAATTTGTGTGTCATATTTTGTGCAGGAGCCATTCTAATCTTTTCTGTATTGTTTGGTACTGTTTGGGTATCTGTGCTGGGAAGACAAGCATCTTCTCAAACTTATTACCACCAAAAAATATTCCATTCATTGTCTCTGACTTCCCCTGTTGTATTCTCAATCCAATTCCTGTCTTATGGCTTTTCCTATAAAATAAGTGGCACTATTATATAGTAAATATTTTTCTCACTTACACTCAAAGATATGAAGCTTTCAATCACTGCTTCTGGTGTGTAAGATAACCAATATGATCTCATGAGCTGACAGAATTCCAGCCAAAGGCAAAGAAACTATCCATAACTCGTGCAGAATTATGCCCAAAGAATGTCATCTTCATTGGGATTCTTTATCCCAAAGAACCACCTACTCTTTTAACATGAGATCCATCTGGTTTCTAGAAAGGACAAATGCCTTGAACAACGCCATGTGTTTGGGCTTTTATTCTGCTATATTAGTACTTTTCTATGTTGGTATTTTAATAATTTATATAGATTGTAATTTAATTATTTATAATAATTTATCAATTCTAGTGAATAAAATTATAATGAAAAGAAAAATAAGAGAATTGACAGTTCAATTATAGGTAACACTGATTTCATAAATTTGAAGAACATTATCATTACTGACATTAGTTTCGCCCTGTTCTGCTTTACAAATGCACATGTTTTCATTTGTATATGTATGTCAATTTTCTTTACATACGAAGGCTCTTTTTTTTTTTTTCTTTCTGGAAGGGCTAGGTAAATGAGATAAACAGAAAGTAAGAAAACTGGTCACCATAGACATCAATATTTGAAAATGCTAATCCATCATTGGTTCCTAATTACCAGTGTCCCACAACAGTGAAGGCCTATCTTAGGGAGCCTTACAATTATCCAGACCACATCAATGATATCAATGCAATGAATAAAGAGTAAGTTCTGAGCCTTTTAAGTGCTTAGCATTTTGTGTTTGAACAATAAAATTAAGGAGGAGTTCTTAATGTCAGCGATTTTATTGAAGAGGGTAGGGACACATTGGCATTTCTAAAGCTTTAAAAATTAGAAGTTTGCTTCATCTCCTTCCAAAGAATAAAATATGTAACACAATTTCTGCAAAGCAGGCTTTATATGAAGCACTAACATTCAACCTAAATACATTTATCTCTTAGTACATCAAGTTCTTAATTGCCAAGCATATATTACCAAACTGAAATTGAAGATAAATGAATATTTTATGTGTAGTCTCCAAAGGGATAAGAATTAAAAATTAAATTAAAAGGCACTTGCCAATGCTTTAATTTGCCTGTTAAAAAAGCAAACACAAATATTAGATGCTGACTATATTTTAAATTCCTAAATATAACTCAATTTCAGTAGTAGTAATTTGTAACTAAACAGGATTTTCTTGAATCTTACCAGAATATAATGCTGGTAAGTACAAAATGGTAACTGCTTTTAACTTCTTCAGTTCTGCTTTTCAATAAAAGTGAGACCAAACTGCGAAGCTAATTAATTTATTAATTAGCAGTTTATTAATGCTGTTCAGTTGCAAAATTAACTAGCATTTTTGGATACTTATTATATCCTATGCTTTCCTCTAAGTACTTAACATGTATCAGTACATTCCTGTTTATAGGACAGAAGACTTGAGGCACTGACAAGGGAGTCACATGCTCAGGGTCAGTTAATAAGTAGCAGTCTGAAGTTAGACCTCCTTTGCCACAATATCTATACTATATTGTAATGTAATGAAGCCTCACAGTACAGAATATTTGCAGACTGACAAATTTTAACTCATTTCTCACTAACCTGGAATGTATCATACATACCCTTTGATATTTTGAAGTTCCAAAGATAGAATGAAGATTAGGTTTAATTACCTAGAGGGTCTTTAAAAATCACTTTCATAGAAGAGAAATATCAGCACGAATGCCAGGAAATCACAGGTTACACTACTTTGTTTAATTCTTTTTTATAGGAAATTAAATCACGTTGTGCTAAATCCATAAAACATAGGCTGTTATCCATGGGTTGCTTTGAATTTTCTTTAAATTCCTTCTGAAGCACTGTATTTATCTCAAGGAAGTAAATCCCTTTAAACCTTTACTTTGTGGCTATCTGCCATGTGGTCTTATTACCTAGAGGGTAAACCCAATGTTTAACTGTGTCCCTCTATTTGCCTTAAATAAAAGAAAACCTTAATATGACAATTATAGTCAGTTCTCAATTATCTGTTGTCATGGGACAGAGACCACAATAGTGAGGATAATTTTAAATCCATGAATAATTAGAAAGCCTAATTTTTCCATTATTTTCATTCCTCCCCTAAACAAATCTTTCTTGTCTGAACCAAAAGTGGGTAGAAAAATAGACTTAATCAACTATTACCTTTGTGTTTTTTAATGTTTCTGATACAAAGTGGTGAAAAGGCTAATTGCAATAGCAATTTATCCAAAGGCGTTCCACAAACTGAATGGGAAAAGTAAGCTATTGGGAAGGTGAACAAAGTATAAAAACTTGTATTATTCATTCATTGGTTAGGAGATTCTTAGGTGAATTTGGAGGGGGGAGCATAATGAAAGTTAGGTCTTACATGAATTTTCCTGAGAAAGAGGCCATATCCCCAAAATTTGAAAAGTTTTAAATTTTTTTATTTATTTTTTCAGCTGTGATCAGCTCTGCAGTCATGGGGCTGACACCATTCGGTGCTCTAGGGTTATTAGCACCCCCATTGACATCTGGCAGGATGCCTTCTGTCTAGAACCTTATAGCCAATCAGAGTTGATGATATTGTATTAATGGTTCCATAATAAAATGAAAAAGATGGCCTTCATTTTGATGAAAGCTGTAAAGTAGCTATTGTGCTTGTTTGGTATTGCAAGGCCCAAATGTATTATTTATGCAATTTTTCTTTTGAAAGAAAAACTGAAAGAGCAGATTTCATTTTACAGCATTCAGTCAAAGCTATTGTCTCATGAATGTGAACATTTCTGCATTTTATTTCCTCAGAATGTAGAAGGCACTTTTCACAGATCATCTAAGTAGGGATTTAAAAGTTTAAAAACTGCTTTTAAAATGGTAAGCCCTAATGACTGGATCTATTGTTCAGCCTGGTCGATAGGCTAAATCAACACTTGCCACATGAGAACTTACACTTAGTTGAAGGTATAATTTTCAAGGTCTTAGCTAGTCATTAAGACTTTATTTGTTTTAGGAAAAGACCAAAAAAGTCAGTAATTTTATCATAAAGCTATTTATCTAGAAGAAATGTACATAACAATAAAATGTCTTAAAAATACAAAATTTTGTGTGTAAGTATTTCATTCTGCAATTGTTATTTAGTAGTTTTGTTCTACAAAAACATGATCATACCCAAGGAAGGTACAAGAAAATAATCCAGTTCTACAAAATGAACAAAAGCAAAATCAAACTTGATAATAAAATAATACATTAATTTTTTTCAGTTATTTTTATATCTGGTATCCTATTTAATGTCTTATAAAAATGACAAAAATTAGGTATTAGTACAGCTGCTTATCAGATAAAGCTCCTAAGAGATGAAGTAAATTGCCCAAAGAGACAGAACAATTTAAGAGATGGATCTGCAAACTGTTTCTTGTTTTCTGATTCCAACAAAGTTGTTCTCACTGCCCTGTGTTTGACTTTCATCAGCCCAGCCCTTTTTTCTATCTGTGATGAATCTGTATATAAATTTTCAAAAGGCATATTTTACTACAGATTCATCTAGTAATGCTGAAGGCTTTCTACTTTAGAATTAATAACCAATTAAAAGCAAATAAATATGTCTTTAAAAATAAGAATAAATGCTAAACCTCATAATCTCATGCCAAGAAAAACATTAAATTCTGCTTGGTTTCTTTTCTTTTCTCATCTTTTCTCTCTCTCTCTCTCTCTTTCTCTCTCTCTTTCCTTTTTCTTAGAAAGATATTTACCTTGGGAAGTTTTATTTTTTTTCCTCCTCAGGTGGGTCTCTAGGGAATTATTTTCCAGTCTTCTCTCAGTTTTTTTTACTTTCTTTGGTAATAGCAAAAGACTATTAGTATGAATTATATGCTTGTGAAATTAATGAATAAATAAAATTTCCTGGAATGTTGAGTGTTAGCTCAAAATTCATTTTGAAAATATCTTAAGGCTTACTTGAATTTCCACTAAGGACTAGATTAAGGAATACCATTTTGTCATATTACAAAATAGTTTATCTAACAACGGAGCAGCAGTCTATATAAAGTTTAGATATGGATCTAAGTATAAAAATAAAAACTAGAAAACCTGTGTAAGATGACATATGAATCTTTGGTTTCATAAAGACTTTATTGATAAGTTGGACTTCCATTAAAATTTAAAATTCCCAATGAAAGAACCAGTTAAGAAAATGAAAAGATAAATCATAGACCAAGAGAATAAATTTTCAAAAGGCATATTTTACTACAGATTCATCCATAATACACAAAGAACTCCTAAAACTCAAGAATAAGAAAACAATGTAAAGGATTTAAAAATAGGCCAAAAAACTTTTTTTAAAAAAAGCTCACAAAGAAGATATACAAATGGAAAATAAATATATTAAAAGGTGTTCCATATTACATGTCATCTTGGATACGCAAATTAAAGACAATTAAGTCAACTGTACATCATTACAATGACCAAGATCCAGAACTAATGTGAAGCAACAGAAATTCACAATCTTTGTTGGTGGTAACGCAAAATGATAGTTGATATGGAGAATGGTTTGATAATTTTTAAAAATTACAAATACTCTTAATATAGATCCACCAGTTTTGTTCCCTGGTATTTGTAAAAAGGTGTTAAAAACTTGTGTGCACATAAACACCTGCACATAGATATTTAGAGCAGTTTGATTCATAATTGCCAAAGCCTGGAAGCAAACAAGATGTCTTTTAGTAAGTGAATAAATAAACTCTGCTATATTCAGACAATGGAATATTACTCAGACCTAAAGAGAAATGAGCTATCGAGCCATGAAAAGATATAGAGGAAACTTAAATGCACATTATTAAATCAAAGAAGTCAATCTCAAAAGACTACACACTGTATGATTACAATTTAATGACAATCTGGAAATATAAAAACACGGAGATATTAAAAAGATCAATGGTTGTCAGAGGTTGGGGGTTGTAAAGGATGAAGAGAGAACAAAGATTTTTAGGTAGGTAAATACTCTGTATGATACTATAATGGTGGAAATATGTCATTTGTTTGTCCAAATACATGGAAAATACAAGAATGAGCCTTAGTGAAAACTTCGAACTTTGGGTAATAATGACCATCAATGTAGATTGGTGGATTGTAACAAATGTACCACTCTGGTGTGAGATGTTGACAATCAGAGGAATTCATGCATGTGTGCAGGAAATTATGCATGGGAAATCTCTACCTTCCTTTCAATTTTGCTGTGATCTTAAAAGTGCTTTAAAAACTAAAGTCTCTTAAAAAAATGCAACTATGACTCCATCTTCATACATTTTTGTGGTGTCCCAATCCCCCATTTTCTTTCTTGATCATTGATCTTGCTTCCAATTTCATTGAGAAAATAGAAGGAACGAAGATAATATCACTACACGTGCTCTGATAAATTTACCCACTGCTATGGCATGAATGCTCATGTGTTCCCCAAATTCTTTTGTTGGAACCTGATCTCCAAAGTGATAGTGTTAAAAAGTGGGACCTTTGGGAGGTAAATAACTCATGAGGGCTATGCCTATATGAATAGGATTGGTTTCCTTATAAAAGGAAGTACAGGGAGCTTGTTTGCTTCCCAGAACACATAGAGGGCACCATCCTTGAGGAATGGACTCTTACCACACACCAAATCAGTTGGGACTTTGATCTTGGACTTCCCAGTCTTCAGAAATATAAGCAATACATTTCTGTTTTTAAATTACCCATCTAAAGTATTTTGTTATAGTGGCCCAAATCGACTAAGACACCCACCTATCTGCTTTTGTGTCTATATGTTCTGTTTTCTCACCTCATATGAATTAACTTGTCAGCTCTCCTAGTTAAAGTCAATCTCTTCCTCTGTGATAAACCCTGTACTGCCTTGCCTCCTCAAAACCTTCATCTTGTGTTATCCCTTCTCTTGCCCATATCATTAGCTTTTTCTACATTCAACTTCTCCCATTAAAAACATAAACAAAACTACTATTTCTTGATCTCATTTCCCTGCAGCTATGGCCCCTCTCATTTCTTCCATTAATGTTAAAATTAATTAGAAGGGTTGTTTTAACCAGTTTTCAATTCCTCTAATACAAATATATATATGTGGTACCTGGGATTTAACTCAGGGGCACTTGATTTCTAAGCCCCAATCACAACCCTATTTTTTATTTTATTTAGAGATAGGGTATCACCGAGTTGTTTGTGCCTCACTTTTGCTGAGGCTGGCTTTAAATTTGAAATCCTCCTGTCTCAGCTTCTTGAGTGGCTGGGATTATAAATATCTTTTTTATTAATGTAATATAAAACATTAAGATACATTTTGACATAATCATAAAAGCATGGAATATAATTTGCCCTAATTCAGTCCCCAGCACTTCACCCCTCTTTCCCTCCTTCTCTTGCTCCCCTCTCTCTATTCTACTGATCTTTCTTCAATTTATTTGTAGGTATTTTTTTAAATTAGTGTCTTGTTGGTATACTTCTCAATGGGATTCATTGGGATATATTTAGGTATGTACTTAACAAAATTTCAGTCAGATTCATTCCACTGTTCTTCACTTTTCCCATCCTTGCTTTCTTCTCAATCCCCTTCATTTATCTACTGATCTTTCCTCTATTCTGACAAGATTCCCATTCCCTTTTTTCCCTTTCTCTCCCCTGCTTATTTTGGATTATCAGAGAAAGCATTCAACCTTGACTTTTTGAAACTCACTTATTTTACTTAACATGACGTTCTTTGGTTCCATCCATTTATTGGCAAATACCAAAATTTCATTCTTTTTAAAGGCTGAGTAATATTCCATTGTTGATATGCATCACATTTTCTTTATCCATTTATCTGTTGAGGGCTTCTAGGTTGGTTCTATAGCTTAGCTATTGTCAATTGAGCTACTCTAAACATTGATATGACTACATTACTATAGTATGCTGATTTTACATCTTTTGTATACATACCAAGGAATGGAATAACTGAGTCATATGGTGGTTCATTCTTAGCTTTTTGAGAAATCTACATACTGATTTCTAGAATGTTTGGTCTCATTTGCAGTCCCACTAACAATGTATGAGTGTAACTTTTTCCTCACATCCCCACCAACATTTATTATTCTTGATAATTGCCATTCTGATTGGAGTGACATGAAATCCCAGTGTAGTTTTGATTTGCATTTCCCTAATTTCTGGAGACATTGAACTTTTTTTTTCCATATTGGTTGACCATTTTTATTTCATCATTTGAGAAGTGTCCGTTTAGTTCTTTTGCCCATATGTTGATGAGTTATTTGTTTCTTTGGTGTTAAATTTTTGAGTTCATGTAATTCTGTTAATGTCCTATCTGAGGAGCAGGTATCAAAGATTTTTCCCCATTCTGTAAGCTCTCTCTTCATGCTCATTTCCTTTGCTATGAAGGAGCTTTTTAATTTGATGACATTCCACTTATTAATTTTTTATTTTATTTTTTGCACTTTAGGGGGAGTCTTGTTAAGGACGTTGGTTCCTGTGCCAACATGCTAGAGTACTGGGCTTACCTTTTCTACTGTAGTTGCAGTTTCTGGTCTAAATCCTAGATCTTTGATCCACTTTGAGTTGACTTTTGTGCAGGGTGAGAGATAGGAGTCATATTCTTCTGCATATGAATTTCCAGTTTTCCCAGTGCCACTTGTTAAAAAGGCTATCTTTTCTCCAACATGTTTTTGGCACCTTTGTTTAGTACCAATATTTATGTGAAATTGTCTTGTATCTTCTATTCTATTTTCTTCCATTGGTCTTCATGTCTGTTTTGGTGCCATACCATACTGTTTAAGTTACTATAGGACTGTAGTTTAATTTGAGGTCCAATATTGTGACGCCTTCAGCTTTACTCTTCTAAGAGTTGCTTTTTCTATTCTGGATCTCTTAATTTTCCACATAAATTTCAGCATAGATCCACAAATCTCTTCAATCCCTTCTTTTATTTTTTAAAATTTTTGGTTCCTATTCCATAAAGAATGTCCTTTTTAATGCCAATAATGATGTCATGTGGGTAAATCCAATGGTAAAATTTTAATCCCTATTTGATTGGTCAGCAATATTTGACACTTCGAATCTCAGACATTTCCTCTGGAATTTTGTTTTTATTTTTTTCTTCCTACATCAGAATTGTTTTAGTCTCCTTCCCCGATTTTTCTCTATTACTTTAACTCCACAATGTTGGAGAGTCTTTAAAGTCAGTCCTGATAGCTTTTCTTCTTTCTACTTGCATTAATTTCCCAGCTTTTGTTCAGTCTCATAGATTAAGTGAGATAGAGAGATAGGTAGATAGATAGAGAGATAGATGGATGGATGATAGATGGAATGACTTTCCAGTCTGGACCTTACACCTATTCTCTAGAGACAAATACACAACATATTTGAAATTTGTATTTAAAATTTGCATAGTCATTAAACTTAGCATGTACAAAACTACTTACCCCCATTCCTCTAATCTTTACTATTTCACAGAGGGGAAAATCCATTTTTCTACTTATTTAATACTAAAACTTTCTAATCATTCTTACATATCTGTAAGCACATCCTGAAACTTTGCTTTAAAAACATCCAGTCTGACTGCAATCACACCATTTTTATCACTACCCCCTCAATCAAAGCCAGTGTTAGTTCCCATCTGAAGTACTGCAATAGCTTCCTCTTCTTCCTCTTCTCTCAACTCCCACCTCACCCTTCTTGAGTCTATCCTTAAGGAAATTAGCCATGATAACTGCATTGAATAAATGGGCAGTCTATGTAACAACTCTGTTGCTCTCGGCCCTCCAATTGTTTTCTAATTCACTTTGAATAAATATAATAGTGCCTATACAGTGTCACTCTTATTTTCTTTCCAAATTCATGCCTTGCTTCTTTGTCCTTTCTCACTTTCACCAGCCAATCTGTTTTCCTTCCTGTTAGAATTTCATCATATAAATTTTAGGAGGACACAGGCATTCAGACCATAGCGAGAGCTGTGAGAGAACCCCATAATTAAATAGAATATAATTATCAATATCATTCAGTGGCAGACTTCAAAGAAGGTCCAGTTCTCACACCTGCACACCTAAGTATTCCTATGAGTATATCTCCACTTATTAAATACTTTTTAAATTTAAATCTGAATGTTAGAATTTGATGAACTTATAGAAATGGACTTTTATTTAAAACTTAAATTAATGTGATTTTTTGAAGAGTTATATTTCAATATCTGATCCCATCCTTATATTCACAGTAGATGCCTAGCTGGCACAGGCAAGCATACATAGGTTTATATTCTTAAGGTAAATCCCTAAAGTTTGACTATAAATGAATGCACAGCTATCTCTATCTGATTATAATTGGTCAACTATTTCTGGCTATTTTGGAGCTTTCCAAAAGCAAGGGTTTCTACCACTTCTTGTTCCCAGCTTCATGATTTAGAATGAAAAGTTCAATCCTGTCTAGAACTTAGTTTAATTTATAAGCATTCAGAACTACCTAGTGGTGTTTAAGAAACAATGTTTGATTCATGCAGAGTTTTGGGGATAAAAACGATGAAATTTCTTTGGTAAACTTTTCATAAGCCACCTACAGGCTCTCATATATTATGAACACACTGTGGTCACTTTTTCAATTAAGGGAAAAAATATAACCATTGGGATATATGACAAATATTTATTCATCCCCAACTGAACGGTGCAAGAGGAGAAAAGATAGAAAGGAGTATCAGAATGCATCATAGAATCCACACTACTCAGTCCATGTTGTTAAGCATTTAAGGTTTACACAGAGCAGCAGTGTGCTGCAGCAGCCACATTCCAAAGTGATTTTTCTGCAATCAGAGTTTCATTCATTACCCAATTTTCATGCAACTCCCCTGGCATTTGAAATATGTTTCAAGGTAGACTCCCCAAGGGCTTTTCCCCTCCCATAATAACTGATCTGCAGTGTCCAAAGATAGATCTAAATATCTTTGGTGCAAATTACTTGAGGCCTGCAGAGCATGATTCTCTGTCATCTTCATCACATTTCACACCTACAGAACTGATAACAGATTAATATCTAGGCTGAAAATATTTCATCAGCGTCTCTGGCTAAGGCACCTTGCATTATTTTATCTGGGGGCACCAATAAAAGGAGGAGGGGGCCCAGAAAGTAAAAATTTATTTTTACTCAGAGAAGAAGGAGGAAAAAAAAAAGAGAGAGAGAGAGAGAAAGATTTTCCTTTAGTATTATGAGAAAGGCGACAAAGCTGGTCCTGGCAAAGTTCTCTGCTCCGATTATGTATACACTTTTATTCAATCATTGTATCGCTCCGTGTCTGACATTTGGTCAATAGTGCAATCTACCACCGATCAGAATAAAACAGCCACCCCAGAGCACCTTGGAATTTCATTAGTTTCCTTTCAATGTAGTCCTTATAAGTAGATGTTTATTTGGAAACACAAATTTAAAGTTCAATTCTGTGCCCTGTCAATATTAGTAAAAAGTCAAGGATCCTAGACATTACTGTAAACCTGATTTTGTTTCCTTCTTATTTATTTATTTATTTAGAATATAAAAGTTGAGGGAGGGGAAGTAAGGCACAGAAGAAAAGTAATTAAAAAATAAAGTGAAATAAAAAAAAGTATTGAAGACAAATTTTGCCGATAGGAAAGACTTATTTCTTCAATATTCTGGGCTCTGAGAATAAATATGGAAAAAGACCTGGAATGAAACATTTTACACATGCATTCAATCTCTTCTGAATTGTAAAGGAGGCTGAAGGAGAAAGTATGAGGGAAATCAGTGGTATCAATATATACGTTAACTACAAAGAAGCAGTTCAATGTGGTGTTAAAGAAATGAATTTAATTTTGCCCAGACTTAGGTGTAAACAGTGGCTCAACCATATATCAACTATTGGGCTTGTCATAACTTTTGACTGAGTTTCAATTTTCTCATCTGAATATGGGGGTATAGGGATACGGCTGGCTTGATAAGGTTAGGAAAAGGTGAAATATCAGTGGATACAACTAAAGGAAGTCAGTGGAAAGCCCTTAACATTCACTTCCTCTCCCAGCCTCCCTTCTTTGTACAAGGATCAGACTAAGAATTACTTGGTAAACTTACTACTTTAAAACTATTTTATCATGCTTTATATATTGTTGTTTAATTTATTAATTTGTTCATTCAAGATTTATTTTGTGCTAAATGAATTGATATGCTTTAGGGTTATATTGGAATAAATGCATGAGTGAATTAAATAATCAATAAAAATAATGTTCACATAAGACTAAGTTAAATGCCACAAGTATTTCTATTAATAGCTTTCAAAAGAGAGAAATTTGGTTAGTAATTAGAGGATTCATCTGTATTGGGCTAATGCTAGTTTCATATTTTAATACAATGTGCTGAAAGAATATGATCAAGATATTGGCATGTGATGTATGGTCTTAAAATGCTGTTATCTGTTTTAGATTAAAAGAAATCCCAATAAACTCATAAAAGAGACCAAAATACCTGGTGTAATGGTAAAATTGACAACTTAAAGTTTTTTAATAAAATATGTTTCATTGCCTCATAACACATTTCTAACTTCTATCCTTTTATATTATCAACTGACAGTATCATTCACATTTCATCTTCGTGTGCTTTTGATTTTATTTTGATTTATTTAGAAGCTTTGGAACTATTTTCTAAATTATTGTGTATAATAGTAATGTGATATTAGACCTCCCATCCATACTTTCATTTTTATTCTTACTTGCAATTGTCTTTATGTTCTTCAAACCAGCTAATTATTATTTTATATTTTATTTCCACCACAATAATGATTTGGGATATTTTAGTTGGGGTGAATTATGTCTTTAATGGTTTATAAAAAATATTATGACATTGTAATTTTTATCATCTTAAAATGGTCTCATATATTTTATGACATTTCATTGGGGATTTGTATTTTATATGAAGCTTTACATTTTTCAGTGATTTCAGCAACCAGTAATATTATAATGCTAATTTATATTTATTGCATCCTTACTATGTACTAAGTAGTCTTCTAAATTCTTTATGCATAGTAGCACACTTGATCCTCCCTCAAAACATTATGAAATAATACAATTATTACTCTCGTATTAATTAGGAGAGGGCTAAAGTATAGAGAGAAGACCACATAGATTTGCAGGACAGAACCAAGACAGGAAGCAGTGCTTTTTACTTCTAGAACCTGAGTTTTTACCCACTGCACTAAACTGCTCCAAGAGCAAATCAACTTATACATCTTTCTATGCACCATAATACTTCAAGATAAAAATATAAGTAACTCTCCCAGTGTGATCTACTTACAGAACTGGAATCTGAATATAAACCATTAAACTTTTGATGTATTATTCTTTTGAAAGGACAACAGAATTTTTAATATAATAATCAAATTTCAAATTTAAACAAGGAATAAGCATTTACCAAAATCTGAATGAAATAAAGGAATGTAATTGGAAAATTTATGAAGTTGGAAATTCTATTTTGCATTTGTAATCCTTAACCCAGAGTTCATTGGTTATTATTTGATAATTATTAAGAAATACGCAGGAACATTAGTTCTTTGGCTTCTTTTGCATTCTTTCTTTCTGGGAAGACTATCCTTGCGGTTTGTGGTTCTGGTGAGGCTGTCAATCAAGAACTCAAGTCCCCTGCCATAGGAGGAAGAATATGGAGGTTGGTGGTCAATTAGAATATTCTGACTCATAGAGCAAAGTAATGGTCCAGGGTAGACACAAGATTCCAGCAAAATCTGACAGAGACCTTTTGAGAAGAAGCTGGAAAAGATATAGATTCTCTCTCCCTAGGATTTAAAACTGTGAGAGCTATGTGGACTTGAACAGTTGGAGGCCATCTGGTAGTGACAGGGAGAATAACTAGCGGAGAAAAAGGTCACATAAAGTCACACACAGACAAAAATGGAGAGGAAGAGATAAATCTTGTTGACACATTGAAACACTTAGAACCAGCCATCTTTGTGTTCATGTCTCCAGCCTGCCTCTCTGACTCTCTATCATGTCAGGCTTATTCCTTCTACTTTCCCCTTCTACTTTCTTTAATCTATCCTCTCCTTCCTCCAGATAATCATATGTTTTTCTTTTCCCTTTCCTTTTTATCACTTCAATCTCATTTGACTTGTCATCTATACAGAGGGGCCTTAGAGGCTCATTAAATCTGAGTTCCCATACTTCCCCATTCATTCTTTTTAAAATTTATTTATTTATTTATTTATTTATTTTTTGCATTACAATTCTTAATACACCATTATATCATATTCACTCTTCATTACCCAATTCTCTTTTATTTTTTCCTCAAAACTTTGTCCTATCTAGCATTGCATGTCTCTATCCACTAGAGTATAAACTCTCAGTGTGACAGAAGAAAACTTATTGTTTACCTTTATGTGAGATAGTAATTTCATAAGCTACAGGACAACTGGATGACCAAGAAGAAATAGATAAATGCCTAGAAACACACAGCTTGCCAAAACTAAATCAAGAAGAAATGGAAAGCCTAAACTGACCAATGAAAAAGAAGTAGATTAAATCAGTAATTAAAGAAAAGCTCAGAATCAAGCTGTATGGGTGAATTCCATCAAACATTCAAAGAAGAGTTAATATAAATTCTTCTTAAACTCTTCTAATAATAGAAGAAGAGGTAACACTTCTAAACTCATTTTATGAGGCCAAAATTTCCCAAATACCAAAGACATAAGAAGAATTACAGTCTTGTATCCCTGATGAACATGTGATACAGAAATTTCAATAAAATACTTGTGAACTGAGTTAAATTGCACCTTAAAATGTTTCTACACCATAACCAAGCGGAATGCATCCCTGGGATGCAGGGGTTATTTAACACATGAAAATCAATATTAACAGAATGAGAGATTAAAACCACACGTTCATCTCAAGAGCAGAAACATCTCAAGATCTCAAGATGCAAAAACATCTTTTGACAAAATTGATCATCTATTCATGACAAAAGTTTATAAAATAGGCACAAAGAAAATTTACATGAAACATTAAAACCATATATATTAAAATCCCACTGTTCATAACATGATAAGAAAAGACGAAAATTTTTTTCTTCAAAGAACTGGTATAACTCAAGATATCTTTCTTGCCACTTTATGACATTAGCATAAAAATCAAACAAACAGACCAATGGAACAGAGTAGAACGTAGAACAGAATAGAAAGTAGAATTACCGAATTTCTTATTAATTCCAATGGTTTATTTTGTTGAATCTTTAAGATTTTTTTACATATATGGTCATGTCATCTATAGGCAAAGAAAATTTTCTTGCTTCCTAATTCATTCAGTGGAACAGACTAGAAAGCCCAGAAATAAATCCAAGCACCTATGGTCAAATGGTCTTCAACGAGGGTGCCAAGAACAAACAATGGGGAAATGATGTTGGGAAAACTGGATATGTACATACAGAAGAATGACATTAGGCCATTTTCTCACATTATATGTGTGTGTGTGTGTGTGTGTGTGTATTTTAAAAAATTCAAATAGGAATAAAGACTAGCATGTAAAGTCTTGAATTTATACAACTAGTAGAAGAAAGCATAGGAGATAAGCTTCTTGCAAATGGTCTGGGCAAAGATTTTTTTTTTTTAATCTGACACTATAAGCATAGGCTTAGGCAAAAATAGAAAGTGGAACTACATTAAATTAAAAAGCTTCCGTACAGCAGAACAGGAGTGAAAACTCACATCTATTGAATGAGAAAAAAAATGCATGAAGACCATATATCTAAAAGGAGGTGAATATCCAAAATATATAAAATAATTCCTCTACTAAAATAGGTATACCAACAATAGAATTATAATAATGATAGTAACAACCTGCTTTACATGTGGGCACTAGATTTAAATAGCCATTTCTCCAAAGAAGTCATACAAATGATCAATAAACATTTGAAAAGATGCTCAGTGTCACAAATTACCAGGGACATGCAAACCAAAACCACAATGTACTGTTACCTCACTCCTGTTAGGATGGCTATTATCAAAAAGACAAATAATAACAAGTATTGATAAAGATGTGGAGGAAAGGGAATCCCTGTACATTGCTAGTGGATCTGAAGCTGGTACGGTCATTATGAAAAAGAGTTTGGACTGTCCTCAAAAAAATTAAAAAGACAACTTCTATGTAATCTGTGTGATCCAGTCATCTCAATTCTGGCATATGCATCCAAAGGAAATGAAATCAGTATGTCTAAGAGATACCTGCTCTCCTGTGGTCATTGCAGAAGCTAAGATATGGACACAGCATATACGTTTCCGATAGATGTATGGATAAAGAATTTGTGATATATACAGTCACAGACATGTGCACAAATGGGATATTATTTTTAAAACAGGAAATTCTGCCATTTGCAACAAAACAGATTAATCTAAATAAACCAGGTAAGCACAGCAGAAGTCATGCTAATAAAATGAAAGAAAACACAAATGCTTCATGATCTTACTAATATGTTCAATCTAAAATAGTTACATCATAGAGGCAGGGTATAGAATAATGATTAACAAGATCTGCAGATTGGGGAAAATTGGGAGATGTTAGTTAAAGGGTACAAAGTTTCAATTTTGTAAGACAAATTCTAGAGATCTAATGAATAGTATTAAATTAGTTAACAATACAGTATTGCATACTTAAGAAAGTGATAACAATGTGAGAGTAGGGACAAATATATTTATCTTAATTTAAGCTTAATTGTGGTGATTATTTCACAATATTATATATATCAAAGCATCAAGGCATACCTAAAATATATATAATATGTAAATTAAAATATATACACTATGTAAATATGTACAATATGTAAGTTGCAAAAAATGTGTAAGTTAAAAAATTTTCGACAATTGATATTTTAAAAATGAGTAATGCTTTATTAATCAATATACTGATAAATGTTAACTTCACATCATCATAACTAGTACCATTCTAGGTATTGTAGAAACAACAAATATAATAAAAGTAAAGAAGCTGAACATAGCACTTTGGAAATGACCATATAAAAATTGACAAGATAATATGAAAGGTAATAGTATATATTGAAAATACTAGGGCTTAAAGGGGATGGAATCACATTACAAGGAGTAATCAGAGAAGATCTTCTGAAAGGCACAAAACTTACTCCGGATCTGGAATTACAGAGAGTTTTTTCATGGTGAATGAGGTTCAAGAACAGCCCAAGGCAAGATGCTCTGGTAGGGACTTTTGGGGGGATACCACAGTCCAGCGATGAGTTCATTTGGGTGCTTAAGGGAAATACATTTACGAGGTTGAGTTTATAAGGCATAAATTAGAAATATCTAGTTTTTATACTATTGACACTAAAGCTTCTTATAAAGGAAAATGATTCTATGATAAATACTTTGGAAAATTAATCTGGCATTGGTATGTAAAAATAACCATAATGGGAAAGAGGTCAGCATATCCTTTAGAAATCTTGGGTATGGTTCGTATGGAAAATACTGAACCTTGTGGAAAGGAAAGTTGTGTGCAGAGGGAAGAAAAGATAGCTCATGAAATCTGAACTCTGGAAGTAAAAATATAAGGGAACACAGAGAAACAGGATTATCTCTGAGCTTCTACTATAGGAAGAATAAGAAGATGGGTCTAATGATAGAAATATGGAGGTTGAGGTTGGAAGCATAACTAGTTTAAGGATCGTTGTGAATTTGGTTGATAATCTAAAGTAATAGTAATATGAGTAAGTAGAAATTTCCTATTGGTAATTCTCAATTCAGGGTTCAAGCAAGAGATCAAATTAAAAGCTATAGATTATACAGTCTATAAACAGCATTGAATTCATAGGTATTGGGGGACAACTTATCCATTAGGCACAGAAGACATTGTCTGTCTCATATTTTTAGTGTCCTGTAAATATGTGTTAATTTTTTAATAAAGAGGAAAGAAGTTAATTTATCTGTTAAAATGTTTTGCTATATGATAGTAATATTTTTTATACAAATGCAATAGTAAAATATAGGTTAATATTTTGTTTTATGAAGGAAATGTATTATGAAAACAAGAGTACTTAGATCCATGAAAATCTCAGGAATGTTCTGAAGATTTAACTTAATAATAATCAATTATTAGAAAGTGGGCAAAAGGCAAAGAAAACTCTTAGAGCAATGGATTCTAAGATTTGTATCTCCCTCAACATAGCATGCTCATGAGCATGCATGGTGGTGTGTGACATTTGTACTGGGTCCTCACTGAGTGGCAGCTGAGTGCTGCTCATACTTTCCTGCCAGCAGGACCTTGGGGAATGTGTTTTATCCACGTGATGGTGACAGGGCATGCATCCTCTACTCAAGTTGCCGTACATGAATCCTATCAATCCCCTCATTCCACCTTAAGAAATCTATTAAAAAGCAATAAGAGATGTTAATTTTGTTTTCACAATGTGTTAAGTTCATTTTTTCAGCTCATTTTTTCTTTGTTTTGAACAGCTGTACCATTTTTGAAACAAAAATAAAATCACATAGAACAATTCTTATAATAGTTTAAAATACAAACAAAATAAGTCAAAGAATGCAGCATTCACTTGAGAATACTAATGCAAAATTAAATGATATTTTATTACTTGAAAGTGGCAAAGAACTTTTTTCCATCTACCTGATTAAACATGATTCTTCAGGTTTCCAAATCGAGAAATTAAGATAACACAAGAATGTAAAATATACTTCCAAGGGACTCTGTCCCAACTCTACTGGTGAATTTTTCAGAAAGAAAAAATTTACATATTCTTCATATTTTCCCCAAGTATTTTTTTGTTTGTAATTTTTCTATCTTGGAATTCTGTCATGTCAAACATTATAGAACTGCTTTCAATTTTATTCCTGAAAGGATGTGGTATTTAAAAGTTATCTAACATTAGGTTGATCAGAAATTATTCTTTTCTAAATTTCTAAAGTGTGCTCTTTTTTATTCTTTGACAAACTTTGCTAAAAGAATGACTACATTTCTTTAACACTGCAAATAATAGAGTTGACTGTGTATTTGAGCAGGTTGACAGCTTCACTTAGCAAACTCACCCTAAATTCCAAAAACAAACCTTGCTGACAGTTGGCTGACAATGGTTGAGATGACAACAGAAATAATTTCCAGCAGGAACAAAAACAGATTTAAGCTAGTACACACAACAGTGCAAGCCTTTTCTTTTTAAATGATTATAAAAAGAAAAGCAATCAAAGGAGAAGGAGGCAACCTGCCCATTAGGTACAACACAAAATCTCGGCCTATTGCAGCAAGTTATTTACAAAATCAAGTTACAGAGCATCCTTTGTCCTTACCAGCAGGTGCAGCTATTAAGCAGGAAACATTCAAATATAATATGGCCTAGAGGGGAAAAATAAATAGACAGTTTCCTTTCCCTTCCATTACAAATGCCTAACACCAGTGTGATAATTTAATAATTCAATTCCATTTGCTAGGAAAAATTAGCCATTTATTTGGAGTCTTGAAATCACTAAACTCTGAATGTTTCTCTGTGATCAAATCTTATATGGCATATTTACTTAAAGGAGAAGTGTTTTTTTTTTTTTTTGCCTTCTATTCTCTTTATTAGTTTCTCTTCAAGTATTTTGCAAAAACCTATAATGAGAGTCTGTTTAAGGAGAGTGGAATCAGTTATACATTTCATTTTTCATCATATTGAGCTATCCAGTACGTGATAAAAGTGCTTTTGTACTGAAAACTGACTAGTATCCCCTGGATGGCATCATAATGTCAGTGGGTGTTGGATGGTGTCTCGATATGACAACCTGAACTCGGAAGGATAATGGAGCAGTGAATTTGGATGAATGGGTCCCAATGGTACGTTGGGCCAATGATCAGAATGTGAAAAGAAGAAGACAGAGGAACCAAAAGAACATGGATTTAAGGAAGAGAGAAGCAAGTGAAATATAATTGTGAAAGAGACAGGATGAAAATCATCAACAAGCAAGTCTTATAAATGGAAGGATATGAGAAGAAGGAACAATCAACAATATCCAATATTAAGAATTGACAACCTGCTGAATTCTGTAATTAGAAAAATAGTTTCTGTGAAATTGGTTAAATATGAAGCCAAACTGCAGTGGGTTGAGAGAATGTGAAATATGAAGTATATTTAAACTATTACTGTATATTTTGAATGTAAATGGAAAAAAGTATATTAAACTAGTATTTGGGAGAATGAATCTTACAGAGGAAATAGGGAGGAAAGCATAATGATATGAAGACTACTTAGAGATATGAGAAGGAAAAGAGATGACAGCTAATACTGTTTGAAGAGAAGTCCATGGGTTCCACAAGGTCTTAGAGGAGATGGGAAAGATTGTCTCCAAAGCTCAGGTGACAGCATTGATGTTGATGGAGCCATTCTCCTTATCTTAGATGACAGTGGTAAAATGAAGATGTGTGTGGACACAGGTGATTCATTCTTTGTTTGGAGAGGCTGGGCAGAGTTTTTTAAGTTATGTTCTCCATTAAATTTTCCATGAAATAGGCAAGATCATTTGCTGAGAGTAAGCATAGCTGGAATGTAGTTGGCATCTTGAGTTAAGTAAGAAATCTTTGAAATAGATGCTGATAACTTAGAGGAGCTTGAACCCATAATTCTGTAGTGGCACCATCCACAGTGCTTGTGTGTACAAGAGATATGAAGTGTTAGTAAAACTCATCTGTCACTGATCATGAAGAGAGAATGACAGAAAAAAATAAGAAAATGATGAAATGGTGATTATTCATGAGAAAATAAATGAAATGTTTAAAGGTCAGGATATGTAGGGCAGGAGATCAGTTGGTCTAATTGATCTTTATGACTCCAAAGTTTAGCCCAAAAGCCAGAACATGGTGGATACACATATAAAGATGGCAGAATGAAAGATGTCATGAAGTGGCAAACAGAAATGAGTGTCTCTCTTGATGACATTTAAGCTGGTAACAGTGATATAATTCTACAACCAAAAATAATGATGGTAATAGAAAACATTTATTGAGTGCTTAGGTGTGCCAAACAGTTTGGAGCTCTTGCATTATCTCATTTAATTCTCACACAGATATATGAGTTAGATAATATTTGTCACTCCAATTTTATGGGTGTTGTTTAGAGATGTCAAATATCTTGCCAAAGCCACATGGATAATAAATGGAGAAAGAAGTCAGGTAAAGTGGTTCCTGAACCCACTGTGCGTAGGAGAATACTAGAAGGATAGGAAGATACAATTGAAGAAAATGATTTTGAAGGTCAAAGTTAAATTTTTAGCCATGTTTTCCCTCATTTGCTCTCTCCTATTTAGTGTTTCCAACACAAAGTCTAGTGCACTAAAGGTATTTGAAAAAACATTGAGCGATTGCATAATAGAGGGCTTGGACTTGAGATGTAGTGAGGTTGTACATTTTATACTACCAAATCATTTGAAGTAGAGAGCCCATGGAATCTTTTTATTCTAGCATATATAATTTTGGTGGCAATAATAAAACATAAAGGAGATGATCAACAACAATTAGGCAATGACAGCAGTCCTATGTGGTCTTTTTTTTTTTAATACATTAAGATATTTACTACATTAAGAGTGGACCTACTATAGTTTCTCCATAAACTTACAAAATATTATTGCATTTCTCTGACAAATTTCTTGTGGAGGTACCTGGGACTACGATGCTGTCATATCTCAATGCTTATTATATGGTAGAATTTTATACCATGTTTACATTCTTACCAACTACATTGGAAATACATACTGTATTTTAGTGAACACAGAAAGCACATGCCCCACTTTAATGTCATTAGGGAAAAGATTAATTGTTTTACTTATCAATTATAGGTTGGTCTCTACCCTCACCAACTTAAAAAAAAATCAAGATCTTAAACTTTTGAAGTTTAAGACAACTTATGAAATTTAATAGAAACAATCTACATCAAAATTATTCCTGAAATGTTATGCTCATCTTGTTGCCTATAAATATCCTTGGTATTTTCTGCAATGATGCTATTACCTAATCAACCTCAGGTCCTTGAAATAAAACATTTTCTTCTGCTGAAATTTTCGTCAGTTTTAGTAAAACATTAATTCAAACTGAAATCTGAAAATTTGAGTTTTGGTGGATTAAACTGCAAAAGATTAAATTAGAATATCTTAACACGCAAGCAATCAACCTTCTATCATAACCTTGTGTGTTAATTTCATTTTTCTGCAATATTTTTCCCCTATCTACAAAACTGAGGAAAATGAAAACACTTAAAAAAATCAATAAATATGTTTGAATGATAAATATGTAGGTGAAAATAATAAATGTTATAAATAGTTTTCTTTGAATATTAACTTTCTGAGAACAGGGAATAACTTAGATATTATAGACCAAAAAGTTCCTATCAAATGATAAGGTTCTATGAGAATGTTTTTGAATGATATACATGGATTGGAAAAAGCAAAATTAAATAAAAAACAAGACTAATGTTTTGTTTGTCAGTGCATTCAAATGTAATTTAATGAGTACAATTTAAGTAATTCTTACTTCTAAGAAATAGTGTAAATATTTCAATTCAAACTATAAAATAATCATAACAAGATATTATAATATTAGAGTCAATTATGTTCTCCAAAATATAGAGCAGCAAAGAACTGCAGATATTGA
Organism: Marmota flaviventris; assembly: GCF_047511675.1. Taxonomy (NCBI): domain Eukaryota; kingdom Metazoa; phylum Chordata; class Mammalia; order Rodentia; family Sciuridae; genus Marmota; species Marmota flaviventris. Next base: position 93,108,353 of record NC_092500.1, on the reverse strand, counting down.
GACAGTCTGGAAAATAATAACCTATACATATGTTTAGGGCCTAAAAAAATCAGATTACACTCATCTGCTTCTGTTGACTACTTCGTTTATATTCATGGGAACCAATTTCTGGCAAGTTTCCAAATCAGTTTTTAAAAGTTTAATTTTAAAAGAGTCTATTTTTTAATGTAAAATAATGGAAGCTTATTTTAGAAAAACTGAAAAACACCAAAGTCATCATAAGACAGAACAATCACCTAAGCCCTTCCCAGACAGGACAATTGCTATTATTTTGGTTTATTTTCTTCAATATTTTTTCAAAGTTTAGTTTGATTATGGAATTTTGTCTTTGACTTTTAGTTTTTCTTGTTATCATTCTTAGCTACTGTATTTTTATTTTCAGAAATAAGTACATGGGAAGAGTTTTTAGCAGAAGAGAAAAGAACACTCATCATATGTTGAAATCAAAATTAGGCAAGGCCTAAGACAGTAGAGGAAGGAATAAGGAGGAATGTTGTATAGGCTAGGTTTATTTGATTTATGGTGCCCCAAAGTGTGGTGAAGTTATAGTAATGATTCTGCTCCATAAAGTTACTCAGGGATCCAGGCTGATATAAGCTTAAGCTCCTGGAAAATACAATGACAGGGCAATTGAAGAACTGGGAAAACAAACATAAGCTGTTCACTGCTTGACTTGAGCTGGGAATTGACATGCATCAGTGCTGCACTATTTTTCTTGGTACCAGAAATTACATGGTCCTCTCTAATGGCAAAGTGACTGAAAAATATAGGAACAAATAAAATATATCTAGGGGGGCTGGAGTTGTGGCTAGTGGTAGAACACTCATCTAACACGTGTGAGGCCCTGGATTCAATCCTCAGCAGCACCACATAAAAATAAAGTAAAGGTATTGTGTCCAACTGCAACTAAAATAGAATATTTTAAAAAATATTTTGAGGGTGTCATGTTCTTTAATACAAAAGAAGAATCAAAATGAAAAGATTTATATGTTCATGTGCAAGACTTTAAATTGTACTTTAGAAGATGTATCTAATTGCTCTGATATCTCATCTCCTTTTCTAGAACTCTGATAATATTTGCTATCTTAGTATAAATTTTTAACAATTATATATAATTATACCGTCTTAAACTTATTTATTCATTTAATGTTTTTCCTTGACAGATTTACATGCACAGAACAAGTACTAGGCAACATTTATCCCATGAATTTTGTCCTAAGTATTGTATACACAAGAAAATAAAGATTACTGAAATCTGCAGTTATTTTGTTACATTAATTGCATATCTTGATAAAAATAACACACTTTTGTCTCTTATTTCCTGGAACTACATCACTTTTCTGCTATATTCATGCCTTCCTGTTTTCTATATGATAAACTTCAAGATCCCTTATGTGACATATTAAGTTTGCCAATAACTGGCCTTTGTTTAAATCTCCGTTTACTTCCCAGTGACATTTTATGTTCTCAAAGTATTTTTTAGTTTCTTGATATACTACATTGCTTTTTTTTAAAGATATCTTTTCTAGAAACATCTCTTTTTCTTGAACACACCATCAATTGCTCATGAATTCCTAGTGAGTGCTCAAGTGTAAGCTTTGCTGTTATCTTTTCCTGGGTTAAGTTCCTGTCCTATCTATTTAAATAAAATCCTGTGTATATCTCTGCCCTTGAACCCAACAATCATAATTATCTCTTACATGACTATTTCTTCTACATGAAGGTGAGCTTTCCAAGGCCAGGGAGCAGGTATAATTCATATTTGGACCCCAGTGCCTATTCTAATCATTTTTTGTGTGTTTAATTAATCATTGGAATCAATGAGTGGAATACCCTGAAAGTCTTTCCATTTTTCTTTGAAGCAGTGCCTAAAGCATACCCTTCAAATATTCTCCCCATCTTTTCATTTTATTAATTCAGTAGGGCTCTTGTAAACTTGGAGGTTATAGACGACATTAATTCAGAGTAATTTTAAAGAGGAGGAAATTTTGTCCCATGCTTTGTGTATTGCTTTCTGCACCCTGGTATAGATGGGTCAGTTAACTTTAAAGTGAGCCTCAGGTAGGCACATTATACTCCTTCCCACCCTACTAGGTCTTTCAAACTACTATGCCTTTCCAAGAGCCAGAAGTGCAGAGTCTATGAAAAATGAATTATTAATGTCTGATTTTCACAGCAAAATAGAATATTTTTGCTCAAAGAGTAGCATTTCTTCCATGATTTCAGACATCCTTTATTAATATAAAATCCTGACCCTTTAGTAAGGTGTCTTTTTGAATCACAGATTTGCTGACTTTAATAAACACACTGCTGTTATTTTTAATAAGCATGAAAGTTCAGTTTGGAAAGTTTATGGTCTGGTTACAATCAAAACGACAAGTGAAGAGTGACAAATAAATATATAAATAAGACTAAACATTTCTCACATACCAAATGTAGTTTTCAGATAAATTCAAGTGGGGAATTATTTTTTCTGAAAGAGGTTCTCTCTGTATCTGTATAGATCTCTGGCCAAGAAAAGACATATGTGCAGTGGGTATAGCACAAAGCTTTCTGCTCTCTTCAGTCTGCCACTTCTGTCCTCTCAAACCCACATACCCTATTAATTACGTTATTGGCCGTTTTGTATTGAGCCAAATTGACCTCAAATATGTTAGAAAACGTCTTTGTACTAGTGACTTGACATTTAAAAATGGAAATAAGAATTTTAAACATTGAATCAGTTTTAAAATTTCAATGAACATTTTTATATAAATTTCAAAGCTATTGATTATATGATTACCTCAAAAAAGATGATGTTTTTTGTTTTGTTTTCTATTTTAATTGCTTGTTAGTCAGATTTTGGAGACATTTTGTTCCCTGACAGTTGTCCTAGTCACTTCCATGAACACAACTTAAGCTATTTTCAAGGTCCAAAAATCTGAAAATGCAATCAGGATTTATCTAGCAGTGGGTTTCAATTTTTGTTTGGTAAATTTAGTTTTAGTACAAGTAGTAGTGGTTACATTGTTTTCCTTAATTAGTAGGAGCACAATCATAAGCACGGCTGCCTAATCTTTCTGTAATGGCCCAGCATCATGGTTATTTACCAAACTGCCTTTTTGAAGGTCATTTATTAAGCCATAAAGAAAGAAAATGATTTTCCAAGTTTATCAGATAATCAAAACCCAAATACAATGTCTCATTCTAACAAAGGCTATTACAATTCTGAAATGATTGGAAGCATGGCCTTCTTTAAAAAAAATTAATAACCTCTACTTGAATGGATTTCCTGTATTGGTTCCAAAAGGGAAGCCATCTAAATGACTCCTCCTGATGCCAACAGAGTTTATGAACCCAGGTTGCTCTATCACTGTCCTGGTTTGCCCGGAGACAGTACAATTAAGACTCCATTTCAGTGACTGTGACTGTTATTATCTCTGAGGTCGAGGGCTTTGTAATATCTATTTTAATTGCTATTCTTCATCCTTCTATACGGGTGGCATGGTCTAAGAGAGGCTATAGATCATCACCAGTCAATTGTTTCCCAATAATTCACTGAATTCTAGCTTCCGTCCTCATTTGGTCAGAATTTATACAACGACTTTATACTAGAAGGCTCTCCAAGATATTTTAACAATATATATTAAAGTATACTGTTTTCTCAATGATGTCACCATGAAAATAAACATATCATGACCTTTGGTTCAAATGGCTTCTTTCTATCCTTTTGGAGTTATATGACAGGAAAAGCATAAATATTACCTGAGAAATGGAAAAAGACATGATTAGAGTCTTCTCTTCATTTAGAAAATATCCTTTTCTGCATATATTAACATGAATTTGCTTATAAATTTAGCACTACTTTCTCTGAAATTTTCACATTCAACCTGTTGTGCATACCTTCTGTATGGCAGTCAGAATACTAGAGAATTATATATACAAATTTCCAAATAGTATGAAGTAGGACTAATTTTCTCTACAGATGAGAAAACTAAAGCTCATAATGTGTAAATAAATTAGCCACAATCATTCAACTAGTTTGCTCATTTGTCTTGATGGTAGCACAGACCTATCTACTCAGAAGTTCCAAAGAGATGAGTATAAGTTGATGTGTGCCACTTGGAGAGGGAACATGTGAGCAGTGATTAGAGGTTGGTGCTAAGATTGGGAGTGGTGGGCACAATATCCACAGAAGGTACCAAAAAGGAAAATTTGCTGATGATGGCATTCAGCATTAGTAAGTCAGTCTGTCGCAGTGGTATCTACATATTTCCCTTGGGAGTCTTCCAAATTCTCCAGTACACACTTAGCTGAATTCTGCCATTGCCAGTTCTAGTAACACTAGGCAGCACCACAAAAGAGAATAAGCTCAGGATCTGAAGTTAGACCTTGTAAATTCTTAGTTCCTTACTTAACAATATATGTCATAAACAAACTAATAACTTCATGGAGTCCTAGTTTTCTATTTTTTTAAAAAAAACATTATTTTTACCTCTTCATGAATTAAGTTAAATAACAGATAACCACTGCACAGCTCTGTTACCTAGTAGGTGCTCAATAAATGCTGGTTTCCTTTCCTCTTTATTTTATTCACTTTTCTTCCTTCTTCCTGCCAACCACTTAAAACATTCTGATGACTTTTAATTCAGGCTCTTCCATCTAAGACCACTTCTGTATGTTTCTTGTAAGTTTCTACCTTTTAGTTACTCCAAATACATACAGAGGTCAATATAAGGTGTTAGGGACATCACAAATGACAGAATTGAGGAATAAGGGCTGAATGAACAGCACTGTGGAGACAGAAGCTGTTTCTAACATGTCCAAATTGTCTCTTTCCCTTTTGTCCCACCTCTTGGAAAATGTAACTGCTTTTCACCTAGTTTTACAAGACAATAGGTTGGTTACTCTGCATTATTCTTTAACTTCTGCAGCATTTATTATTCTTAACCAAGAAATTCTTCTTGGAGCACCCTCTAGTTTTGTTTCATTGACACCATAATTTTTAGAATTTCTTCCTTTCCTATTGCACCATCACCCCTCAATCCCTCTTGTCCTTGCCTCCACTGAGCAATAAGTATAGGAATTCACTGGGACTCAACTGGGACCTCTGTATTTCTACCCCTCTGGTTCATTCGATTCCTTGGCTCTTAGTATTTCTTGTGTATTGGTGACTCTCTGATTTCTCAGTAGGCCACATTTCTTTGTGCTCTTGTAACTAGATGTTTTTATCACTTCTACCAATGACATCTGCTTAGATGTTTCAAACTACATAACCCAAACAGGTCTTTGAACCTTTCCTTCTATTGCTTCCTTCTCTAGTCTCTGTCATTTTAGCACATAGCAGAAACGAGAAATCCTGTTTAACACCATATTTTCTTTCAGATGTCAGACCATTCCATGTGAACACTGACATATTTCATGAATACATGCATTGCATCTGTGCCACTAACACTACCCTAGAGCAAGTCACCTTCATCTCTTCAACATGGTGTTCTGCAAGTCTTCTAACCTGTCTCTCTGCTTCTGCTATTGCTTATTACCAATGCAGTCTATATATAGATGCCCAAGTGATCTTTTAAAAAGGCAAATTAATCATGTTACTTTCTTGCCTCAACAGCTTTGCTCTTATAAAAAATATCAAAACTTTGTCATGGCCTATAAGACTAGCAAGATCAGCCTAATTCCCTCCACCTTGACATCATTTTTCTGGCATCATTTTTTACTGTTTCCTATTGCTTAGTATATTCTAATCATCAGCCTAGAATATACTGTTCCTCAGTTGTCTCACGTTCTCTTCCTCCTAAATCAACAGAAATCTGCCTGAAATTATTCTTCTGCCTCAGTATTTAAGCCCTCATATCTCAGCATTCAGTAAACATTTATTGGGTAAATGAAAATATAAATGACTCATTGCCTCTTCTTATTTCCTATACCTCATTAATCTTTAAGTTAAAACCATGTTATTTTGTTAAATCCTTGAATCATTATTATCCCTAATGTTCTTGCCTTAATTCTGGTCATCATTATCTCCTTCTTGAATCACATAAGATAATTTTTTATGTTATGGGTTAGATATGAAGTGTCCTCCAAAAGCTAAGTTGTGAGATAATGCAAGAATGTTCAGAGATGAAATGAATACATTATGAGAGGTGGAACCTGATCAGTGGATTAATCCACTTGAATAGATTAACTGGTTGGTAAATGCATGGAGGTTGGGTGTGGCTGGAGTTGATCCAATGGGCATGCCCTTGAGACATATATTTTGTCCCTGGTGAATGGAGTCATGATCTAAACTGTTTTCCTCTGCCATGCTCTTCTGCCAAGATGTTCTGCCTCACCTTGGGCCCAGAGCTACAGAGTTGCCTCCTCATGGATTGAACCTCTAAAAACATGAGACAATTGGGTATTTTAGTCATGGTGATGAAAGAGTTGACCAAAACAAAAACTGAGCAGAATTCTAGGGCCAAGTAAATAGATGTAACCAGGGAGAAACTCTGCTTAACAGATTGAAAATGCAGAGTGGATGATCATTACAATTCTGTGCTTGATGGGACTCTAGACTCTCTGGCTTAGGGAAAGATCCATGTTATCCTATAGTTCCCCCTAGAATTACTTCAATTGATCTTCTTCTTGCTGATCGTTGTGTATCAAGTTCTCTCTTTAGTCATTTCTTCATATGCAGCTAGGATGTCAAAATTTCCTATTTTAAAAGTGTTGCATGATTTTTTTGTTGCTGTTAGGAAAAAAAATTAAACCTCTTAGCTGGCATAAAAGTCTTTCAAGATTTGGCCCATTAATTCATCTGTGTGACTCTCTGCAATTCAACTCACAATTCTGAGTTGCTTTCTGCCCTATCAGGAACTTTGTTCACTTTATCCCTGACTCTATAGTGCTAGACTCTTATTAGATACTTGTAAATGTCTTTTGAAGGAATCATTTTAATCAGGTATCCTATTCCCACTGATATCTGACTTTCTTGCTTGTCTCTAATTACTTCCCATAGTGTGATCATATATTTTATTCTAGGAGCTTATCCAGAAGCCAGCCCAACTAATATAAGAAGTAATCTATAACATGGATTGTCCTGTGAAAGATTTGACTGGTGACTATGTTTTTATTTATTTATTTTTGGTACCGGGGATTGCACTCAAAGGTGCTTAAACATTGAGCCAATACCCAGCCTTTTTTAATATTTTATTTAAAGACAGGGTCTCACTAAGTTGCTGAGGTTGGCTTTGAACTTGAGATCTTCCTGCTTCAGTCTCACAAGCTGCTGAGATTATAGGCATGCACCATGGCACCAGCAGTGACTGTTTTTGGTAATTATTTTGACCACCTTTTTTCTTTTGCTTTTGCTCTAATTTGTCCAGCCTATCTTTGTAGACATCTACTCAAAACATCTGCTGACAAAAGGGAATTGCCAAGATGTCAACTATTTCCCTTAACATTGAAAAGATATCTTAAAGCATAAAGAACCAATAATTGAATATAGGGTAGGCAAGCTAGTACTTGGTTATAAAGAACATTGCAGTGATTCCTCACTCTGTGGATACTTAGAAAATGTTAAATAATTTGAAAGAATATTGAGAAAAGGTTTTTTTTCTATCTATATTAAACATATTTAGTAGACATTTCATTTTTTGAGGTAGCCAAAGATTGCTTTTATAGTACAAGTATATATTCTTTTAATTAAATATAAAATTTAAAATATATCTACATTTTAAAGCATTATTTTTATATATACATATATGTATATATAATAATATATAATTATATATAATACATATTATGTATATATATATATGTATATATATTAGTTGTAGATGGACACAATATATTTATTTTTATTTATTTATTTTTATGTAGTGCTGAGGATCAAACTCAGGGCCTCACACATGCAAGGCAAGTACTCTACCACTGAGCTACCACCCCAGCCCCATATCTACCATTTTTTGTTTAAATTAATAATTTATTTCTCTTGTTCCTTATCTATTTTGGGGTGTACATTCTCAGGAACTGTTTGTAGTACCTCAATTCAAAGAATAGAGTTCACAGATTTCCCTTGCTTCTGTGTTGCGATCTGGAGAAAGGCACAGATAATTTATGTCTATTTAAACCTCAGATGCTTATTAGGTGAGTTAAAAATAATAATGATAACTAAGTAGTAATGTAATAGTAGTCATTACAAGAGAAAATTGATACAACATGTGTCAATGATTGTACAATGAAGTGCCACTGGGATTAATGAAATTTTCTGTTCATGATTACTCCCTTTATATTTATCATGTTTATATCCACACTAAATATGATACATATATTTCCTCTTATACCTGAGAGGGCATGGAAGGGGAGTGGAGAGGGTGGGAGGTGAAAATAAATTTATTTGAAATGCATCCATCAATCTCTACCTCATTTTCTGTCTGATCCTATTTAATTTTCTTAAGATGAACAATATCTCATGAAATAATTTAGCTCTTGAAAATTAAATTTAAATTACTATGATAAATATCCAGGCATAGAACAAAATTTGTACGCAGAAGTAAATCCTTGTTGTTAAACTTGTGTCTATGAAGCAAACATCCATTTGATTTGCAATATGGTCTTTATTATGTATATATCCAACAGAATGTGTTAGGAAGTAAGAAAATATAATCATCTACGATATCTAATCATGGGAAACTATTGGTGGTGACAACAGTAGCAATATTATATAATGCTTATAGGATACTTATTAATATAAGTAAGTGCTTTACTAAACATTTTATATTCATTTCACTCAATCTTGACAACACCCCCAAGAGTCTTGCTTTTTTAGGATCCCATTTAAGCAATGAGGAAATGAAGTTTAAATAACCTCTCTTGGAATGCCCAGCTAATAAGTGGTGGAGCTTTGATTCTAAGCCACGAGTCTAAATTACTCCAAAGCCTGTGTTCTTTACCACTAGCCTTTTAAGATATCAAGATTAATGGGAATATTGTTATTTCAGCTGAAAGACTGGAAATTTTGCAATTATAAAGCTAGATAGAAAAATGAAAAATGCTAAAATAAGCTAGTGAATCCTCCTCAATGACAGTCAAACAGGCAAAATTTCTAGCAAAATAATTTTAAGCTTCTAAATTTAAGCACTTCCCTGAGTTTCCCAGTTTCTCAATTGTTCTTCCCTGACAAGAATAATTTACCAACTATAAAAATAGAAGCACAGTGAAAATTGATCATTTAAGCGACTATAGGCTAATTGATAGGATA
>NC_092500.1:93034124-93096624 GCF_047511675.1 Marmota flaviventris | reverse complement strand
CTATCAGTTACCTAATTTGATTGGGGAACTACCTAATTTGAGAATTGAAAATGATGTCCTGGAAGAATGGGCATAGCCGAATACAGATAGATGTGCTTTATAACTGATGTGCTAAAAACAGCAATGGACACACTATTCAGTTAGAATTAAAATCCCCCCCCCCTTTTTTTTGCATTCAACAACTGAACATCAAGACATCACATATTTGAGACATGGAGACTTCTTTTTCCTTTTGATGTTACAGCAATACTGTACCAGAAAACAGAGTTAGATCCTTGAGATACAGTTAGAAGAATCAATTTAGCATTTTAATTATTTAGAATTCTGATAAGACCCAAAGAATACAATATGCTAGATAAAAGTCATCTTAATGAGTTCTAAGCTGTTTGTTTGTCTTCCTTGAGGGCAGAAGACAGCAGCTAGGTAAATAGTTCAATGAAACATGGCCACACACTATGCCCTCTCCCACTATCTACTCTTTATTATTCCCTAGCACTGTTCTACTTTCCAGAGAGCAGGTAACTAGTGCAATCAAGTCCCCTGATACATCTAAAAAATCTGTCTGCCCCAGGTTCCCCATAGTCTAGTCAGTGTTTTGTGTGGTATGCCTCGTTTCCAGTAACCCAGTTAAATCCGAGGTGTGTTGAGGGCTAGGCGATCTACAAAATCACTTTATGCACTTATGTTTTGGGGTTGCTCTTTTCTTATATCTTAAGAGTGATCTTGGATTTTATAAACACAAATGAATCACTACATTTTTTGTAATATTTATGTGTTCTCTTAAATAATAAAAATGCTCACTACTAGTTACTAGATTAAGTACTTACAAGTTAAATGCTCCAGATGTTTAAATGTGGATAAAAATGTCCATTTTTCTTAACTGCACATAGACGAGCAGAGGATGAAAATAATTTTATTTTCTATATATATTAAAATGATACAGAATGCACAAGCATATGTATTTATATGCTATGACCACATCTAGGAATCATTTCTAAACGTATTAGCAAGTATATTTACCTATGAACTGAAGCATTAAATTATATTTTTAATTTCCCTTCTTAACTCAATAAAAGTCTATTTCATATCTACTTGTACAGACATTGTACTGGGTATTAGGTGGGATATGAATGAGTGCAAATAAATGGATCCCGATCCCAAAGGCCAGAGACTTGAAATGAAAACAACAACAACAAAAAACCAAACATGCTTAGAGAAACTAGGAAAAAATATTTAAAACAGCAATAATTTCACAATTACATGCTAGCACTTGATTGTAAAACTGGTAAAAATATGAGAATTAGCAGAACATTCAGAGTGGAGTAATATTTAAATGGTGAGATTTCTTGGAAGAGGTGAGATTGACATAGAGTATGTAAAATAGATAAATGAAAAAGCAAACAGTGTTCATTGGTGACCTTGTCTTTATGGTGCTGATAATTCATTCATTATTCCTGTTAGTTATATGTCCACTATGAAAGCAATGGAATATACATATTAACCAGACTGACAGCATCATAGGGTTATTTTCCAATGTTTGCTTCTGCAGTAATGATAGCCATTTATGGAATCTTTTCTATGTGCCAGGCACTGTGTTTAATGCTTTACACTCTCAATTATTAAATCCTTAGATAAGTCTACAGGGTAGGTACCATTATCTCTGGCATATAGATTGGGAACAGAAGCTTACAGAGGTTGCTCAAGGTCAGACTGCTGTGAAGTGGAACATTGCTGACGCTCCTATTGATTGAAATTCAGGTCTGTTTGACTCAAAAGCTCCTACCCTTGTCCTCAGGCCATCCAGAATTCCTGGATCTTCACGGCAGGTACCAGCTTCCATTTCTAACTCAAGCATGCTCTCAACATGTGGGCGGTAGGTTTTAATTACTCTGTCACTTTTCCTCATTTATTGATCAGTTTGGCAATCATTAATTGAATGCTTATTTTGTGCTAAGTGCTGTAAACAAAGCTGGTGAAGATAATAAATATCCTTCTCTCTAACTACCTGTATTCTATTAAGGCAGAACTCAATAATTGTTATAGATGTATAAGGCGCAAATAATGCTTTTCTAGGGATGAGAAGGACAAGAATTCAGAGAAGGTTTTTATAGAAAAGGTGACACTTAAACTGAATCTTGATGGATAACTTCCTCATTTTGCCATTTCTATAAGGTTGAGCAGAGAGTGGGCCCTAGCATGGGGTTTCAGAGAAATTCTGGTTGTGGAATCTTGGCAGAATTAAAGATTCTTAAGGAGGAGTGACCAGAAGAAAATAAGGTGAAATAATGAACAATAGCAAAATAATGAAGGATGATCTCATATGTAATTGTTTATCCTTAACAGCAGCAGGAAGCCTTTAAGGGATTTAAAGGGAGATGTGTAGGTGTTTTTTTTTTTTTTTTTTTTTTTGAGGAGGGAATAATAAAAAGAGTTGATGAAACAGAAACTAAGAGGCAAAAAATAGAGAGGGCTGAAATATAAGCAAGGGGGATTTTAGGGGATCTAACGAAGAAGACATATGGGGTAATGGGAGGGGAGCATTTCTAGATAACTTCAGGCTTTTTACCATTGGTGTTGGTTGAATGGTAGAGGGAGACAGAAAATGTGTGAGAAAAAAATAATAGGGACCAGGAGTTTATTTTTGGATAATTTAAATTAAAAAGTCAATAGGACACTCAGATGTAAAAAATCAAAACAAAACCTATAGGATTCTAAACAAATGAGATATTTAACAGAAGAGAGGCAAATGGAGCAAACTGTTTTCTCTTTTACTGTAGTGCTCAGTGTGGACAATATGGCTTAATGTGAGCCTCTGATGTGGAATCCCATAATCGGACAGATATGTATATCAGGCAAGGTGGCCATGGACAGGTTAAGCCCATGTGAAAACTTTGCTCAGATACAAAGCTTGGATGAAAAGGGATTGAAAATAGAAGAGGGGTTATCAATTGAAACGTTTCCAAAACATGAGGAGAGTGATACCTAGAGTGCAGGTTTCTGGGACAGGCCTTATTGATTAATTGAATCAGTCAATCATTTAACAGACATCTATTAACACATTCCGTATATCTCAGACACTGAGCTAGATTATAAGGATACAGTAGAGAACAAGAGAACGAGGCAGAAAACACTTTGCTTTTATAGAGCAATGTGCTATGAGATGCCAACAAAATAATTGAGCAAATAAACCTAACAAATGGAGATGAATGCTCTGGAGAAAAGAATAAAAAGTGCTGATATTAAAAAAAAATAACTGTGCAGAATATAGATGGGGAAGCCTACTAAGATTTAGTGATCAGGGAAACATCTCTCTGAGAAGATGGCATTTAAGCTGAGATATGAAAAGACAGAACACACAATGTATGTAAGGAGCAGGGAAGACATACTAGGAAGAAACAAGAGCGTTTGACAAGTTTCTGTGGCAGGAAGGATCCTGGTAAGTTTGAGTACCTGGAAGAAAAAAAAGAGCATTGTGGCAGGGGCTGATCACACAGGGCCTTGTAAGCCAGCATAAGAAAGTGTGATTCTGTAGGGGAAAGTCATGGAAAGGTGGCATAATGAAGTCTGAGTTTAGTGTTATACTTGTTGTCATGTGGATAATGAACTAGAAGAAATCTAAAAACAGCAAAATGCAATAGAATATTATAGAGGATACGCAATAGAATATTATATGAAAGAGGATAGCACACAAAATTAGTGTGGTTGATGGAGACAAAGAAAGAGAGAGAGAGGGAGAGAGATGAGGGGATTCAGTAGGTAGAGGGGCTGCCTTATGGACTGATGAGGAATGAGGAAGAGAGAATAACTAAAAATGACTCCTGGTTTGGTGCCATTTACTGAGGTGCATTTACTGAGGGACACACTGGAGTGGAAATCAGAGACAGAGTTTGGTGATGGTGGGTTACAAGTGTGGGAGTGATCAGTCTGTAGATGACAATTAAAGCCATGTGACTGGATAAGAAGGAGGATGAACAGTGTTTCACATAAAGAGAGAGAAAAGGAATTAATTTTAATGATGTGTATAGAAAAGTTTCTAGAAAAGGCAGAAACCTGAAGGGGCCTTTGGTTAGTGAGATACATGTGTTGTAGAAAGCAAGCCCCTTTCTAATGATGAGACATGGGGTGGAAACCTTGTAATTGACAAATGACACGGAGAGGGAGAGGGCCAGAGACAGTCAGTGGGGAGACAGAGGGGAGAGGGAGAGATGATTATGAAAGTAAGTAAGTATTGGTATTGACAAGCCAACACATTGGAAATTCATAGATTTATGAATTTGTCACAGCATTAGCCCATTTTATTCAAACCCAAGCATTACCCAAAGTGAAATATCAATTAGACCTATAGGGAAAATGGAAGGGACGTTATCTGTGGGCATGGAGATATGATACTAACAAAAATTGCACTGAGGTGTTCTGAGCTGAGGAAGAAATAAAGTAAGAAAGGAAGAGATGGAGGAAAAGGAGGTATTCCTCCAAACAATGACAGTCTTGGAAAAAAAAAAGATTTTTTTTGAATATTTGAATTTATACATTAAATGAGGGAGGAAATATTAAGTTGGTGAGATAAAATTAATAGGAATTAGGGATACATTGAAAGTGGCATATGAAAAATAGAGAGATGTTGACAGTGATTTTTCAGATTTGCACCATGGGTGATGAATAGAGTCCTTTGATGCACCATTCCATGGGACAGAAAGGCTGTTCCCATCCCCAAGTCCAGTGTTGCACATTCCAGTTTGAGTTGGTATTCAGGCATCTGCTTGGAATTTTGCCTACAGGAGATGTGGCCTGAAAGAAGTGCTTAGTATGAAATAGATCTGAGTTGGAGAATTTAAGGGGTAGAAGTTACAAAATAGGAAAAATCTGCCCCAGAATTTGAAGAGGCACCATTATTTCAGGTAGAATTTTACTGCCTTTGTTCTCACGTTAGTAGTAGTCCTACCACCCTCCTCAGTGCAAGTCTGATAATTATCATAGAGCAAACATTTGTCTTAGTACAATTCTCTAACCACAGGTAGTTTTTGTTACTTGCCTAGAGAAATTTATAACTATGAAATACAAACCCTGAGACTCTCCCTTTCTGTTGCTCTCCAGGCAGAGACTAACACCTCTGACCTCAGAAGAGATGACATCTACCAATTGGGCATGTTTCACTTTAACTACTGCCCAATTTCAATGTTCTCACAGATGTCAGTGCCAAAGATTAGACCCAAACACTATGCAGGTGACTCTCAAACACTGCAGTTAACTGCTCTGACCTAAAGGTTTCATGAACATAACACAGCAAAATCAAACTTACCATTTCATTGAGAGGACAAAGCTTTGTCATCCTTGACATCTCCTGTAACCATACATAAACCCATTGCCTTCTGACAGAGTGGAGATTATGCCTGGAGTTAGGACCAAAGACACATTCCTGAAGCAGAGCTACAGCTCCAAACCTCCTTACCTCACATTCTTGTTTTCTGATCCCCAGAATATTATATGAAAGTCACATCTGTAAGGCATGCAGATGTGAATAATAGACAGTAGGTACTAAGTAAATAAGATCTGTCCTCTCATTTCCCTTTTCTCACTACTAGTTTTTAAACTCATGATTATTTAATATATGTATACATATTAAATATGCTGATACCCATCTCTTTTGTTCATATTTAGTATGTTCCAGAAATGCATTATAGTTAGCATAATATGTTGCTGACTAATACCTATACTGTGAAGAATGATCACATGCATATGTGTACACACATGCATCAACACATGAGCATAAGGGTTTACCCAGAGGGAATATTTCTTAGGTATAGCAATGAACTCTTAGATGGCAAGCCACTTTATAATTCAAGAAAACTTTTCTTTGGGATATAGTTTTTACTTTAAATTTGATTTGTATTGGTTGAATATTGAGCTGTTGAGAAATGAAAGTCATTAAAAGATTTACACTTAAATTTTCCCTTTGTTCTAGTTCATTCATAGGTATGGTTTAGAATCAGAAACTTTTATTTTTATGTAGTTATTTGCATCTAATGCATGAAATTAAAAACTTGAGCTTGACCATTATGGATCCCCCTCATTCTAGAGACAACCCAATTTCTGATTTCATCTCCAAATACACCTCCTTTCACTACTTTATATTCTGTTCAAAAACACATCTGGAAATTTCTCTAATTTGTCCTTCTGATTTTGTTGTTTCCTAGTACATGAAATTTTCTCCTCACATTCTTTATCTTTTTAAATCTCTAATTCTAATGTCTTCCCACTGACAGGCATAAAATTATATCACTTGAGTGTCTATTAATTTGCTAGTTATGATTAATTCATACTATGCAGATAGTTATAAATTTCCTATAAGGGGAATGAGCTATCATTTTGAATGCTGATGTCCTTTTTCTCACATAGCTCTTTACACATAGTATGTACTTCATAACCATTGTGGATTAACCTCGTTTCATTTTATAGAAGACAAATTTGTTTTATATCTAAAACAAATGATTTCAACTATCTTTAAAAATGCTGTACATAAAAGAAAAATAGGCAATGGAGAAAGATATTTAAGTATTGAGTAAAAGTGTTAATAAAACAAATTTGCTAGATTAGAGCTACTTCATAAATATTTTATATTACTAATGTCTTTATTGCATGTTTTAAAATTCAAAAACAGAGTAGAAGTTCACTAACTATAGCAGTTTCCCCTTATCCAAGCTGGGTTATATTCCAAGACCCTCAATGAATACCTGAAGTCATGAATAGTACCAAACCCTATACATACTATGTTTTTTTTCTCCCTATACAAACATAGCAATGACAATTTTTTTCTAAATTAGGCACAGTCGAAGATTAACAACAACAACAAGTAATAAAATATAATGATTATAATGATTTACTGTAATAACAGTTACATGAATGTGATCTCTCTCTTGAAAGACTGAAGACAAATATTAGTATTTTCAGCCTGTGGTTGACTTCAGGTAATTAAATTTATAGAATGTGAAACTGTGAATGAAGAGGGAATGCTATAATTTATTTCCCAAGTCTATTAATACTAATCCATCCTTGTAAATTTACTTTTTAAATGTTGCTTAGTGAGTGAACTACTTTGTAACCTCAGAAGCTAGGAAAGCCCTACAAGTGTGCACATCTGGAGAAAACATGTAACTATCTGTAGAAATGTAACTAGGCTTTGGCTAACTAAACATATTTTTAAAGTACTTAAAAACCTCGCTCTAACTATCCTCTCATCTGTGGTTTCACATTCTGTGCATTCAGTCACCTGCAATTAACCAGTCTTAGAATATTAAGGGAAAATCCCACACATAAACAATTTGTGTAAGTTCTAAATTTTGTGCTGAAATTTTAAGTCACCCTTCTCAGAATGTAAATCATCTCTTTGTCCAACATATCCACTAATATCTATACTGTGAAGAATGATCACATACATCAACACATGATCATAAAGGCTTACACAGAGGGAATATTTCTTAGTTATAGCAATGAACTCTTAGATGGAAAACCACTTTATGATCCAAGAAAACTTTTCTATATATGCTACCCACCCCTTAGTCAATTAGTAGCCATCTTATTTATCAGATTGACAGTCATAGTATTGCAATGCTTATGTTCAGGAAACACTTATTTTTCTTAATCATGGCCCCAGTCCACAAGAGGAGTGATGTTGGCAATTCAGATATGCCATAGAGTGGTATACACTGCTTTCTTTAAGTGAAAAGTTGAAAGTTCTCAACTTAGGAACAAAAGTTTATATGCTGACATTGCTAAGATGTAAAGAGAAACATTTTATATATGTATATGAATGACCCAGTACTATCTGTGGTTTCAGGTATTTAGTGAGAGTTTTGGAAGGTGGCCCCTGCTAATCAGGGGAAATATTGTACTTTTACTGAAAGTCTTGAGTAAATTTTAAAATATAATCTACAAAGAAAATAAATCTTCTAGAACAGATATATTATTGCCTTCTAATTCTACCTTTCTTTCTTCTTCTCTCTCTCTCTCTCTCTCTCAGTCTCTCTCTTAATATGATGAACAAGAAACATTCTTGCATAATACTTTCATTGTTGTCAAGAACACTAGTATATATGTATAAAAATGAAGACACAGATAACTTCAGATTTTGATAAGAACTATGAATGAAGCAGATGTGGGGATGTGGTAGAGATGCACATTCACTTAGCAGCCAATGAATTCTCAAGGAATTAGATGAAGCAGGAGGAAAAAGCCTGAAATGAAGAACTTGATGTTAATGCTAATTGATTCTATTCTTTGCCTAACAAGCAGAAAATAATAAAAATAAAGAAGAAACAAGTACCAGGTGGATACACAGCTGAGTTCTACAAGACCTTCAAAGAGAATTAATACCAACACTTCTCAAATTATTTCACAAAATAGAAAAAGAGGGAGCACTTCCAAACTCATTCTTCGAGGCAAATATCACCCTGATTCCTAAATGAGACAAAGACACATTCAAAGTAAGAAAACTTCAGACCAATATCCCTAATGAACATAGATGCAAAAATTCTCAATAAAATTCTGACAAATCAAATACAAAAACATATGAAAAATATTGTGCTCCATGATCAAGTGGGATTCATCCCAGGGGTGCAAGGTTGGTTCAATATACAGAAATCAATAAATGTAATTAATCACATCAATAGACTTAAAGATAAGAACCATATGATCATCTCAATTGATGCAGAAAAACCATTTGACAAAATACAGCAACCTTCATGTTCAAAACACTAGGAAAACTAGGGATAACAGGAAGATATCTCAACATTGTAAAAGCTATCATTGCTAAGCCTCAGGCCAACATCATTCTAAATGGAGAAAAATTGAAAGCATTCCCTCTAAAAACTAGAGCAAGACAAAGATGCCCTCTTTTATCACTTAGATTTAACATAGTTCTTGAAACACTAGCCAAAGCAATAGACAGATGAAAAAAATTAAAGGGATACAGATAGGAAAAGGAGAACTCAAATTAGAATTATTTGCTGATGATATGATTCTATACCTAGAAGACCCAAAAAATTCTATCAGAAAACTCCTAAAACTAATAAATGAATTCAGCAAAGTGGCAGGATATAAAACTATCACCCATAAATCAAAGGCATTTCTGTACATCAGTGACAAATCCTCTGAGAGAGAAACTAGGAAAACTACCCCATTTAGCATCAAAAAAAAAAAAAACTTGGGAATCAAATTTATCAAAAGATATGAAAGACTTCTACAATGAAAATTACAGAATACTAAAGAAAGAAAATAAGATGACCTTAGAATATGGAATGATATACCTTGTTCTCAGATAGGCAGAACTAATATTGTCACAACAATCATACTACCAAAAGCACTATACAGATTTAATGCAATTCTAATCAAAATTCCAATAACATAAATTATAGAAATAGAAAAATCATCCATGAAATCCATCTGGAAAAATAAGAGACCCAGAATAGCTAAAATAATCCTTAGCAAGAAGAGTGAAGCAGGTGGCATCGCTATACCAGAACTTAAACTATACTACAGAGCAATAGTAACAAAAACAGCATGGTATTGGCACCAAAATATACTTGTTGACCAATGATACAGAATACAGGACACAGAGACTAACCCACACAAATACAGTTTTCTCATATTAGACAAAGGCATCAACAACATATTGGAGAAAGAATTGCCTCTTCAACAAATGGTGCTGGGAAAACTGGAAATCCATATGCAACAAAATGAAATTAAGCCAATATCTCTCACCATACACAAAACTCAACTCAAAGTTGATCAAGGGCCTAGGAATTAAACCTGAAAAACTGTGCCTAATAGAATAAAAAGTAGGCCTAAATCTTCATAATGTCTGATTAGGGCTCGACTTCCTTAATAAAACTTCATAGTGCAAGAAATGAAATCAAAGTCAATAAATGGTATGGATTCAAACTAAAAAGCTTCTTCTCAGCAAAAGAAACAATCACTGAGGTGAATAGAGAGCCTACAAAATGGGAGCAAATTTTTACCACACACACATCAGGTAGAGCACTAATCTCTAGGATATATAAAGAACTCAAAAAACATCAAAAAACAAATAACTCAACCAGTAAATGGGCCAAGGAACTGAACAGATACTTCTCAGACGATGATATACAATCAATCAACAAATATATGAAAAACTGTTCAATACCTCTAGCAGTTAGAGAAGTGTAAATCAAAACTACTCTAAGATTGCATCTCACTCCAGTCAGAATGGCAGCTATTAAGAATACAAACAACATTAAGTGTAGATAAAGGTATGGGGAGAAAAGCAAACTCATACATTGCTGGTGGGACTGCAAATTGGTGCAACCAGTATGGAAAGCAGTATGGAGATTCTGTGGAAAACTGGGAATGGAACCACCTTTTGACCAAGCTAGCCCACTCCTTGGTTTATACCCAAAGGACTTAAAAATCAGCATACTATGGTAACACAGCCACATCAATGTTTATAGCAGCAAAATTCATCATAGCTAAATTATGGAACCAACCTAGATGCCTTTCAGTAGATGAATGGGTAAAGAAACTGTGGTATATATACACAATGGAATATTACTCAGTATTAAAAGAGATTAAAATCATGGCATTTGTAGGTAAATGGATGGAGTTGGAGAAAATTATGCTAAGTGAAGTAAGCCAATCCCCCCCAAAACAAATGCCCAATGTTTTCTCTGATATGAGGATGCTGATACATAATAGGTGTCAGGGGTAGTATGGGAGGAATGGGGGAACTTTAGATAGGGCAAAGGGGAGAGAGCGGGAGGGAAGGGTTAGGGGATAGAAAATATGGTGAAATGAGATGGACATCATTACCCCAAATACATGTATAAAGACAAGAATGGTGTGACTCTACTTTATGTACAACCAGAGACATAGAAAATTGTACTCTATATGTGTACTATGAATTGAAATGCATTCTGCTCTCATATATAACAAATTAGAATAAATAAGTGAATTTTAAAAAAAGAAGAAACAAGTGATTTTGGATTACGACATGTTTATTATATTTTAAGATACTTGATTTATGAAAAGGGAAAATTAAACTATAGATATATTATCATATTGATTACATAAAATATAATGATCTTCACAAAAATTTAAAAATGGAGATATTAACAACTGGATTGAAGAGTTATTGTGTTTGTGTCTGTATGTTTCTCTCCCTCCCCTCCACCCCTCCCTTTTTTTTCCCATTCTCTTCTTTTTGTTGCTTTTAATGAACATTTATTATGCCAGGCACAGGGCCAGATTTTGAGGATAGAAAACATGAATAAGACATTATTCCTGGCATCAAGGAGTACATAGTCTACAGGATTCATATATTACTCCGCACTCCCAATTTTAGCTCTCTTGAGAAAAAAGACATGAATTGAGAATTTCTTTGGTGAAGTAACTTTGACCAATGTGATTGCATAAAAAACTGGCTGGAATCTTGTTCCTTCAGGAACCCAAGTGAGTCTCTCTCTCACCTGTAATGTGTGTGCTCAAATGTCACCTTCTCAGTAAGGTCTTTCTTTACCAGCCTCCTTAAATAGCATCTAACACTCCACAAATCTTGTTCCTCATGTCCCTCCTCTGCTTCACTTTTTCCTTAGCACTCATCACCTTACTAAATATCTATGATGTACTTATTTACTTATCCTTAATAATATCCATCTTCCTTGACTAAAATGTAAATTCCATGAGATTAGGAGTTTGACTCATTTTGTCCATTCATGCATTTCCAGTGCTGAAAAAAAGCAGTTATCACATGCCAAGTACTCAGCATGTATTTATCAAATGAATGGATACATGAGTGAATATCTTAATCAATATTAAAATAACAGAAAAAAATAGCAAGTGCTTTGCTTTTGGAGGATTTAATGGAAAAGAAAGAGTTATAATTGAGGTGCTGTTATTCTCGACCCTTCAAGGATAGTGCTGTATATACTAGTATCCATTACAATTTATTTCTATCTAAGGCTTGGTAAAGTATTTCTTACTCAAAGAAAAATAAATAAATTACTTACCACTAATAAGTAAGAGTCAATTATTTGGCTACAGCTTAAACCTTATATGAACAACTCGATGACATCCTTTCTCCCCCACCCCCAGTTCTGGAAGATAGTAGATTAACATGTTATTCCCAAAAACATTAATATTTAAAGTTAAAATACATATATTACATAATTTGTGATTTATCAACTAACAAAATAAATTTTTCCTTTACCTTAACTTCAGGAAAAAATGGATTTTCCTTTTCAGAAAGGAAACTGTAAGTTGGATCCCAAATATTGAATTTGTTTTTAAAATAAAAGCACTGCCAGATTTTTAATCTTCTTAAAATGTAAGTACAAAAATAAAGCTTTTCTAGTGTTTGAAAAAACTCAATACAACTTTTTATTAAAATGTAGCCAATTGACTGTCATATCCATATTCTAAAAGTATATTATTTGGGGTCTGGAACACTTTTAAAAAATAGGGTAGCCTGTTCACTTAATGAAACTGTTACCTTTAAGCAAAAGTTGCGAATAACATGATAATTGGAGTTTAAAAGGGTAAATCCTCCCTTCATGCCATCATATGACATGTATCAGAGGATAGGAGAGTGGTAGATGCCAGGCTATCCCCAGTGATCACAGCCTTTAAGAAAAGCATACTGAGTAATTTGGTAGGGGGTTCCTAAAACACACACACAGAAAAGATGCATATAAGTGAAGCTTGCAGGCCATAAATACAAATAAAAGTAGATGTTTTCATTTCCAAAGTCCTTACAACTAGAGCTTTGGTGGAGTGGGGGATGTATAGTTAGAAGGTTATTATTATGTTGTTATGTTATTTTTCCCCTCTTATCCTAACCAGTATAAAGCATTTAATGAAATTAAATTTGGCATATAATTACTTAATATATTTTAATGATAAGCCCATTGTGCTGGGAATGAAAACTGGTAGAAGTAAGGGCCTTGCAGTTAGACTTTTCAAACAAATGTTTGCTTCATCACTTCATTCTTGTGTGACTTGGGAAAAATTTCTAAACTTCTTGAAATCTCAATTTCCTCCCTTTTAAAATGAGCTTAGTCATTGTGACTCATAAAGCTATTGCATTAAATTACATGATCCATGTAAATTTCTTAATATAATATGATGTATACATTGACATCAATAAACATTTGCTGTTATCATTATTATTAATTTATTAAGTCAAATTTATCCTAAAAATGTGGAGACTTTCTCAAACTAGCATTTTAATGGGTAAAATATTTTTAATTTTCTTATCTGCTATGATAGGACTTTATAATCAGAACAATCTTCTGCAAAGGCTTTGCTATTCTTGCTGTTTTGAAGATTCATTGGTGAATGCAATTTCAGGGCACCCTGTTATTACAATTTTATTGGACAGAGTAGTTAGCCTTAACTGAAGACTTCTGGTTACATTCAGGAACAAACAAAAGGAGGCAAAGTAAACCAAAGACTTTGAAGGAGTGGTTACGCAGCCTTCACAATCTTAGCTGTGCATTAATGATTATGAAGATATTTATATCACAAAAGTCCTTTGGCTTTTCATATATCTTATGCTCTGGATAACAGTTTAGATTTATGCTTCTAACTTTTAATCATAGTCACAGAGTAATTCCTGGACAACTGTCTTGTTGTAGGCGGCTCACTACATAGATAGGTAAGGTGGGAGATCCCCAACCTCAGTAAAGGAGCCGCTTCACTGAAATATGAGTAATGCGTAAGGCCCACAAAATACTACTTTGTTTATTTCTCTGTTTCTTATATGATAGCTTATTAAATAAAACTGAATAAAGATATACCCTTTCTGCATGTATTATGTGTTTTCTAGAGTATATTTTTTTCATTTTTATTGCTACTTTCTTTTGCTGATTTTGTTTTTTTATATTAGAAAAAAGTCCTCAACTGGAATTTTACTCCTAGCTAAATTGGGGGACCATCTAGGCTTGATTTGACCTCCCTAACTTATCTTCTCTGGGGTAAGCAGAATCTTCAGTCTGCAATGGATCAGTCTCCATTCAATGTGTCTTTCACTGCTTAAGCTCACATGAAATCTGTGATTTCTGTCAAAGATTTCTTTTGAGCAAGATAGTCATTAGTTAAATATTTTCAGAGTGGTTCTAGCCATACATTGTACCGTCTTAAATTAATGTAAAATCTGAAGTTTGCGATGCAGTAACAGTTTAAAATTCTGTATCTGTATTACCATAAAAGTTTTCCATGGAACTTATTGATGTTAGAATTTAAAATAGAAAAAAAAGGGCACAAATACAAAACAACAACCAAAAGAAGCACTCTCTTCTGAACTTCCATACATTTTAAATTTATTTTTAAAGAGTGATTTGTTTAGGTTCTTGAAATGCAACCAGTATCAAGAAAAGCCTTTACTAGGTGTTTGTCCAATATAAAAAGGTTTAATTAGCTAAAACATTTACTATTACCAAAACACGTTTCTCTATAAGAAAGATTGATCTTTAGAAACACACACACACACACACACACACACACACATACATACAATAGTTGAATTGTAACAATCTATAAAGTAGGGCTCCCAGAGGGCCCTGAGTTGCAGACTTCCAGGATAAAAGTATTTTACAGCTCAACTCACTGATGAGCTGGAACACTTGAGTGGTTGGAGATAGTCCACCTGGGGCTCTTAGTGAGTTTAAATGAAATCCAGGGATATCACTGGGCACTGCAGGCCTTCTCCAAGGCTGCATGGATTATCTCTAAGTAGTGTCATTCCATAAGGCCCCACACATTCTTGTCTCTACCTCATGGTTATACTTCTGTCCATATGTTTTCTCTTTTAATTAGAAAAACATACTAGTAAGCACAATGGGCAATTAACAACCATCTACTTATCTCCCAAGGTGATCAAATACCAGTTGTTTTTCTTTTTTTGTTTACTTTCATATTTGCCTTATTCTGATACTTTCTATATTTCTACCTCAATGGTGTACTTTCCTAATCTCAGTATAGTGTCAATAATCAGGAAAAGTAGTGAGCACATGTGAAGACAGACTGTATAACATCACTATTATTGGAAAGGTTTATGGAAATGGACTACAGCCGATTAGGGGAAATCTATTTTCAGATTGATCATTTTCTAGGTGCAGATGTGTGATATTTTTCCATTTATGACTTTTGCCTCGGAAGTAATGCACTGATATCAGAAAATTAGTTTTGAAACATAACAGATCTAATGATCACCTTAGAAAATTTGTATTTATCTAAGTTGACTTAAGAAAGGATATGATGAAGCCATATAGGCTGTGTTAGTAAGCTGTTTGTCACTGTGACTAAATACTGGGAAAGACAACTTCAAGTAGGAAAGATTTATTTTAGCTCATGGTTTCAGAGGTTTCAATCAATAGTCACTGGCTATATTGTTACTGGGTCTGTGGTGGGGCAGAATCTCATGGCAGAAGGGCATGGTGGAATAAAGCTGTCATCTCTTGATACCTGGAAAACAGAAAGAGAGGAATAGTTTGGGCAAGATCTAGTCCCTAAGAGAACACCTCCAAGGACCCACTTTCTTCAGCTAGGATCCAACTCTTAGAGTTTCCACCACCTCTCAATAATGAGATCAGCTATGAATCACCCAATGAATTAATCCATTGATATAGTCAGAGCCCTTAAGACTCAATCACTTCCCAAGAGCCCCACCTCTAAATATTGCTGCTCTGGGGATCAAGCCCTCAATACAAGAGTCTTTGAGGGGGCATTCCAGATCCAATCCATAACACAGACTATTGAAGGGAAAAAACATGCTACAATGTGCTATAATCCTAAAATTATAATAATTAAGAAGCAATACATATGCTAGATTCTCCAATCTGGCACCACCCCAAATCCACCTGTCTCCACACGCAAACAATGCAAATGATACTTTGCCCCTAATTGGAAAGAAGCATAATCACTCAGGGTACAAACTAATAATAACCTCACAAGTCTCAATTTCCTTCTTTGTAAAATGAGAAAGTCCAATGATACACTTTATACACTTCAAAAAGGGGTATAAAACACTGTGCCATACAATGTTTCTTTTAGTACTGTTTGAGTAAACAGAAGAGGAGAGGTAAGCATTGAACTTAAAATTTGAGTTAAAATATATTTTCATTTATGGACTAGATAGAGCCCTGGATTTTATATCTGAAAAATATGATTCAATGATTCCTGGAAATCCAGTTGCATTGTACATTCTCTCAGAACTTTAATGTCTTCACCTATAAAGAGAACAATCTTATCTCAAGGAATTGTTTTCGGGGCTAAATGGAATCATTAAGTCATTTTAAAATAAAGACATTTAGTTAACTTTTATATAAAGATATTATTACTTAAAATAAAGATAAAACATATTATTACACCAAAATCTTGCTCTCAATTTATTTTTGTTATGATTATTTGAGGTTGGAAAGCCAAAATATCTTAAAGTGGTAGCTGTGTCTGCTTAGTTATATGATAGAAAGAAAAGAAGAAAGAGAGAGAATTAGGGGAATGAAGGGGAAAATGGAAGAACAATAAGCAAAGAAATCAAAGAAAAGAAAGAAAAGCTTTCCTAATTCTCCAAAGCATCTTAGACCTAATATAGGCAAAATTACAATGTCCAACATCACAAAAAAAAAGTTCAGGCAATATAGGACAAAGCATATTAGGAAATAAAGTTTGTCCAAGAACTGATCCCTTTTCAATTGGGTATCTTCTAAAAGGTCAAGATATATGGAGACACTGAATGCAGTCTGCTTTAATTCAACATTTTTTTTTCAATAAGGCCCAGAATGTAGAAGATAAAGCATTAACGTCAACATCAGGAACTGCATGTGTAACTGTCTAAAATGCAAATTTCTGCATGCAAAGTACCAGAGATAATTTAGAAGTGAAACAACATCCATGCAGAGAAAATGAAAATAGTGAATAATAACTCAAGGAGTTTTACTCTTCTTCATGATGCTTTATAATGTTGAGTTATTTTATTCTACTCTATGTCTTTAAATAAAAGAAATTTAGGTGAGTATGTTTATCTTTAGGCACAGGTGATAATTAAGCTTGTAGGAAATGATAAATACTGCATTTATCAAAAATTTATGTGGTTTAATCATATCATCAAACTGGAGTGTATGTCAGGTCAAAGTTGTATCTGGAGAAGAAGTAAAACTCTCCCTTAATTCTTAAAAAATTTTAAAGGAGGAGGAATTTAACATTCACACACACACATACAAGTGTACACACACACACACATATACACACACACACACATACATATATATGCATGCATACAAACTAGGGGTCAATACAAATTTTTATTTCACTGAAAGGCAATAGTGTGTTTTTCCTCATGTATATGTATTTAAATACACACACACAAATAGTGTGATAATTCATAAAAGTTCTTTCACGTTAGAAAAAAACAATTTACTTCCTTGTGTGAGACATATTTTTAGGTGCTAATTAGAAAAAAAGTCTCTGCCCTAAATGTATTGGGAGAAAACACCTGTACAAAATGATTTACAATTCCATGAGGACAGTATTACAATGGAGGAATACACAGGGTAGGAGCTCCTCAACCAGACTTCCTGATGTTGAAGCTGAGAGTTGGCACAGAGTACAGCAGGGGCTGGCTGAGCAAATATGTTAGTTTTTTTTTTCATGAACAAGAGAGAGTTTTCCAGATAGAGCAAATAGCGAGTAAAATTTTCATAAAGTCCATGAAGCCCTTTCTGACTTTACCCTACCTACCCAACTCCAAAAATGAGCATTTTGGCCTTTTTGCCTCAGACCTCTAGATTTGCTCTTTTCGCACAAAAGCTTCACTTCTGTATCCCCATTTCCTGGTACAGGGGTTGGTATTTAATAAATAATGAGGCAATCTGTCATAATGGAAAGAACACTAAATTTGACATAAAACCTTAAGTTTGAATTCCATGTCTGGCACTTACTTGTATGGCATAGGATGAGTCTATCTCAAAAGACATAATCTTTTGAGACTCATTTTCTTCACCGACAATATGGGGCTAAAAGTACTTGTCTTTGAAAGATGTTATAAGGAGTAAGTGGCATAATGAATATGAAGTACACACTAAAGTCACAATTGTGTACTAAGTACTAAATTTGTGAGAGCTGTAGAGGAAATTTCTAGTTCTCTATTAGTATGTACTCTTCTTTTTTAGTAAAAGAACCCACATTTTCCAGTTGAGCACATAATCTGCTAAAATTGTGCTTACTTTTCCCAGTCTCCTGGGTTGATAATAGGAATAAGTTCTGGCTTGTGGAAGACTAGTGGAAAATTGTGTTTCATCTCACTGGTTGAAATATGGGCTTGATGACTAGAAGCTAAGGAGCAATTTTATACCATGAGATAGATGGTAGAGCTTTGAGAAAATGAGCATGGATCCTTCATTCCATAGTTCATCTTATGAGTTTCTGACCTTTTTACATGAGAGAATGAAGCTGTGTTAATTTAGCTTTTCTGATACTAAGAGGCAGCAGCAGCATCAGCAATGGCAGTTATTACCAGTAGGAACTGTAGTATGGACAGTGGCTGAAAGTTCAAATTCATAGGATTCTGAGAGAGGGTAATACACCTGGGTAACTGCATATGGGTTTGCAAGGGTAAGAGTGAGGGTAGGATTGAGTGAGGGAACCAAATGAAGACTGATAATTCATGTTAAGGACTGTGGGTTTTAACCATTGATTCATTTTTAGCAGAAGTGTGAAATTATTAGATTTTATTTCACACGGCTCACTCTGTGCAGGGATGAAAAGAATTAATAAGCACTCTGGCCCTGAGATGGGGGCCCTGTATGCATGGAGTCTAGTTAGATGATTCACTCAGCTTTCACAATCTGGTCTAAGCAGATGCACTGGAGTGTAGACACGAACATGGGCAGCCCTGATCGAGATGCATTTAGGAAAGACTATATAAAGGACTGTGACTATTTGGGTGCCACTGATGTGTTAAGCAGAAGAGGCAAGAATAATTTTCAATTTCTTAGTTTGAGAACTGTAGGCATGTGCATATTTGGGATGTAAGATAATTTCTGCTTTGTAAAATACCAAGCAGAGACCTGAGGAGCACTCATTTTGAGATGTCTAGCAGGCACACACACTTTCATCATCACTAACCCCATCATTGTCATCGTCATCATCATTAGATCCAAACCAAATTATTGTGGTAATTTTGAATAAATTTCTTGAATGGATATAAGAAATAGAAACACTTTCTGGAAGTGTGTATCATCATTATTTTTTCAAAATTGCTTATAATGTGCTTGGTTAGTTGGAAAGGATAACATGCTACAATAGCAGGGAATACATTCTACAATCGAGGTTAGTACAATTAATTAATGACAGAGTTTTCATTTGCTATTAACAATGTAATCTCAGACAATAAAGCTCTATTTCCATATCTGTAGAATGGGCATGTTGATGCCTACCCTAAAGAGTATCAGTGAAATTCATTGAAATACTTCACAGAGTATAAATTCCCATATAAATTTATGATAAAATCTTCACCATATCAGCTGAAGCATATTTACTACATATTTATTCACATCTTTAAACTTCTCTTTTTTATATTTTAATGTTTTTCAAGATGATATTTATGTTTTGTGATTTTCTGATTTAAGGCCTATTCTTTGATTATTCAGTTATTGATTATACTTTATAAAGTTTATCTTAATTGTAGGAAGCAATGATTCAAATTATTTTGAGTAAAAATAAATTTAATTAATGGTCACAGTTGAATTGGAAAGACAAAAGTCATCAGGAAAGGAAGCAACTTTTAAAAAAATATATCATTTTTGATTCATAGTTGGACACAATACCTTTATTTATTTATTTATTTATTTTTATGTGGTACTGAGGATTGAACCCCAGAGCCTCACAAATGCTAGGTGAGCACTCTACTGCTGAGCCACAATCCCAGCCCCCAAGAAGTAACTTTTTTCCTCTACTTCTTCCAGGGTCTGAAAAACCATGTCCACTCTGTCTCCTTGTTTCTTTCTTTCAATGATTCCACAGTTTGATCTAAATTTTCTCAGAAGACTAGTTTCTCTATTTAGTCATTGCTTCCATTTCCTTGTAATTTAGAGTTGTACATAGATTTTGACTTCCCATGGCTTTGCCACAACCTCTTGCCATTCTTACTGTGTTATTTTGACCAAGCTGCAAGCACATTGTGGCACCTGACTTCAGCGGAGCCTTAGCAGAAGATGCTCCTTCAGAAGTGGTGAGAGAAGGTGAGCAGCAACCAGGTCTAGTAAGAATTGTTGGTGTCATCAAAATTATTTCAGATTTTTAAAAATGCTTGAGAAAGGTACCAAAATAAGATGATTAGCCCCTCACCTATATTGTACATTGAGCAGAGACGCATACTTTGTTATAACAATGTGGAATTATGTAAACATGAGAATCTCTCCAAAATGTAGGAGAGTAGTAGGTAGAGAGTAGAATTGAATGAAGATTGGAATTCAATCATTGGCATTAGGGATAGGCAGGGTGGAAAGTGGCTCTAAAAAGAATATTATAAAAATAAAATTTCTTTAAGTGATATGGTTTTCTAATTGCTAAGAGGGTAAAAAAAAGGTATATAAAATACATACCCAAACAATATAAAACTAAATACCATGGTAACTAATAACCTGAGATCAAGAACATTTTGTTGTCCCAAAGACTCCTTCAGAATCAGTGATCTATACATAGGTAATACAATGTGAAGAATATATAGTTTTTTCATAGATCACAATTAAGTTTCAGACACATCTCCAACTCGTATTGTCATTTCATCCTTCTAAAATAGCCTAGTAAATCACTAAATAACATAATTTTTATTTAATTGTCCAGTTAGTATTTTAACAAAGATTTACATGTTTCACTGATATTTTGGTGGCTACATCTTGAGTTTATGAGTAAGATTTTCACTATAATTTTACTTTATATCAGTTGTCTGAAATATTATTAGTATAGTTTATTAAGCTTTAAGATATCAAAATTCATCTCCTACTCAGCAATATGATTTTTACCCTTGGGGTCACCCTTCACCCTAATGTAGATTGCTCAAAAATCTAGTCCAATTTAATACAAATGATAAAGGAAATTATATTTGACATACGACTAATAAACATGGTTCTTGCCATGTTAATAAAATGCAAAATAAAAAACATAAAGAAAAAATTATGACTTTTGTTTTTATAAAACTTAAGCTTCCAGAGGACAAGAATGTTGTCTAATACATATAAAGTGGTGTTTACTGTTGGCACTTTGATATTAAAATTCAATATTTACAAGTGGAACATAATTTACTGAGCCATTCCAATGCACAAGCAAATGGAATGTATTGAATATCTTGGGATTACTGAAATGCACTTTGATTTTATGCAACATCTTGTTAACTTTATCTGTTTTTCATAGCTCTTTTCCATTAGAGGGAGGGCAAGGGGAAAATTGGATCAAGGTCTTGGTTTTTAATACTAGGCATCAACACTATGAAAAAAATCAAAGAGACATTAATAAACTAAATATTACCTCCCACTGCTCTCTGGCTACCAGGCACACACAGTTCTTTCCACTGGACTCCTAAGAGGGCCTTCAATAAAGTAAAACTGTGAGTTTGACATTTCTCTTGCTCGCTGCCAGGAAATTCTAAATTGAGTCCCAGTTGTTTTTTAGATTAATCCATTGGAGAGAACAGAATCTGAACACAGTATTTTACAACTTTTTGAAAATTCACTTAGGCTAAATTTAGGTTTGGGTATATGTGTATCTCTCTAATTATAAAATACTCCTCGTACATCAAGCACACACTACCAGT
Source organism: Marmota flaviventris (assembly GCF_047511675.1). NCBI lineage: Eukaryota > Metazoa > Chordata > Mammalia > Rodentia > Sciuridae > Marmota > Marmota flaviventris. The sequence goes on along the minus strand of NC_092500.1, from coordinate 93,074,789 downwards.
AACAGAGCTGTTAAAAAAGATGAGGTGAGGAATTTCTAATTTGTAAGAGCAAATGTTCTATGAATAATAGGAACCAAATGTTTATTAAAAATATATCTAAAACAGGCTATACTTTCAAAACTATTCTGCTTTAAAAATTGACCTATTTTTTCCTCCTAAAATCATACAGGGAGAAAAATATATCTAGTAATAGCTTAGCTATTTGTGTTACATCTGGGGGAAAAATACTACTTTTTGTGAAAACTTACTCAATGAGATATGATGCTTTGTTTGAGTTCTTCTTCATTCACGTGTCAACCTATAAACGCACGACAAGTTGCATTTCAAAATCAAAAGATGCTAGTGATTTCCATATTTGCTTTCTGATCTTTTCCAACACACACTGGGAATAGCTCCCCAGGAAAGGTACCTCCAAGCCTTCACTGGCAGAGAATTCAGTGGGTTCACTCCCTGGATATACGCTGCATGAAGCACATTACACCTGGGCAATTCCTATTGATAGAAATTGAATGGAATTGCACTTCCAGGCTTTTTAAGAGCTTATTTGGTGCTTCACATGAGACTTTATTAAAAAATAGCACAGCTTTCAAAAACCTTTTAAGGCACTGGATGCTTTTTTAAAAATCTAATAAATATGGATGGCTGATTAAGGAATGAATTCTATATACTGTATGTTAATGTTGCTTTTTCTCTTCATTTTTCATCTTTTTCTTTTCCTTTTCCCAGAGTTTCAAATAATAAACTGACTTTTTTTTTTAAAAAAAGGACCTACCACAAATTGCTTCATAGTAATGGGAATTTTCTTATCCTTTACTCTCCTCCAATCAAAATTAAATAGCAGCTTTAAATTATTGATCACTTCCTGGAAAGAAAATCATACTCATTTTCCCAGCAACCTTTAAGGTAGATACTATTCCCCTTTTACAGAGTGGAAACTGAGCCTCAGAAAAGATTAGTCATTTGCTCAATATCAATATCTGGTAACTGTCAAGGTCAATATTTAAAACAGGGCTCTGGTAGTGATGGCTATTGTGGTGGGGATCAAGGATATTGTGCAAAGTCATTTTTGTGTATCATCTCCTTCAATCCTGACTTGACTGTATGAGTTTCAAATTCTGACTCCAAAGTTGGTGATTTCTTCCAAACACAAACAAAGTTGGACAATCAAAGGGTCTTATTGCCAACACTTGTGGCAGTAACATTGGAATAATTGGTAGAGACTTACCTTCCACCTAGTGTTTCATACAGAGCTCTGAAAACAAAGATATTTTATTCCGCCAAAGGATAATTCCTGAAGATCCAATACCATACTTCTTTCACTTTCATTTCATTTTATAAGTTTATGTAGAAAAACTTCCTTGTAAAATAGGTCTTATTTTTGCCTAGGCTTCAACTCAGGAAACTTGTGCAGAAAATAGAATGTGATGGGTGGAATGACTTGGACAGAGGGTCCTGTCACTCTTGGGAACTCTGATCTTCCTGGAAGCCTGAGGAGAAAGTCCGTCCATGCTTCCCTGCCACAGTCTGGCTGGGCACAATTCAGGAGCCACTTGTCAAAAGAAACGAACTTTATTTTTAGAACCACACACGCCAAACAAAACAGCTCCTCAGGAAAAACCCTCAGAGCCCAACTGCCACCACAGGCTTCTCACAAGCCTCTCAACCTCCCCCCACCTCCTGCTCTTGAGGCCGGTTGGCTGGGTGGCATGGGCAGAGCCAAAAAAAGTCCCCCAATGAGCAGCTCCCTAGTCTGAAAGGGCAGGGAAACAGCCCAATGAGCATCACCACAGAGGAGCCAATCAGCTAGAAGTTGCTAGGGCCGCTGTGAGCCAATCTTCAGCTGGCAGTCTGAAAGTTTGCTGGGGCCCCTTCAGCTGTGGCTCTCAACACTTCCCAAGCAGAGCTCAGGGCAGGGTTTCCAGAAGTGTTGCTTGTATGGAGTGGTGATCAAAGCGCAGAAAAGTGTTTTCTCAGTTTTACTATTTATTAACTGAAGTGGGGGCTGCTCACATTTTAAAATGTTTAGGCAGATGATGAATTAAACCCCCTTTAAAAACCATTGAAACATAAATTTTGGTGAAATTCCTGTGGCGGATCAGGATTATTTTCAACCTACCTCCTGCCATAGTCTTCTCTTCAATCTAAGATTCTTCTCTTTCTACCAACGATGAAAATAAAGTGGCTACATAATTCTCACCACTGTGTCTATGCCAAAAGAGAATTATTGTTCCAGCTCTCTGTTATTTGTTCAGACTCTCCCAGAAGACTCTCCCAGTCTTCTCACTTCTTATTTTTGTAGAATTCTACTAAACACTCTCTAATTATTTTTATCTATTTTACTTTTTTGTGATGCTAGAGTTGGAACCCAAGGCTTTAAATATGCTAGGCAAGTGTTCTACCACTGACCTACACAAACCTTACTTTCTAATTTGTAATGTTCTTACAAACATGAATTCCCAAATCAAAAAGATTATTTTACCTAAATTTCATAGAATAGTGATTATCTTTTAAACACATACTCTATGTACTTCAGTAATTTGCAACTACTAAATATGATTTAACTTCAAAGCTTATTTTATGCTTTCATGTAAAAGTGTAAGAATGAAAATTTAAATGGAAGTCCTTAAAAGGGAATGCTCTTGTAATTTTAGAGGTGTTAGAAATGCTAGAATGCAAATAACTTACATAGAAAAATTCAAATTGCACTATAAATTAGGACTTATATTAAATACTATATTGAAATTAATAGAAGATTTATTAATTCATAGAAAACAATTTAAAGTTGATAGAAATTAGCCCTGATTTTTTTAATGTATGTATTCAAGTGATTCTTTATAGGTCACCAAAAAGTAGAATAAAAGATAAAAGATTTGGAGAAAGATATTTTTTAAGATAGAATTTTTCATTCTGTGGTGACCTGGTCCCATGTGGTTGCAGAATTCACAGCTCTCATGTCTTTGGTTATATCCATGGGATAAAAGGATGACTTCTACATCTTACAAGGTATGCTCCATTAAATGCTTAGGGCCTCACACAGGGACCAATTGTATAAGGCAGGGTGGTAACATAATCTTTGGAAGATTGGATCCTGTTATCTCTTTTACAAAGGCCTTTTTTGAAAATTATTTTGGTCAATTCTTTGTCCTTATTATGTCACTGAATAAAAGGATAAGATCCTCCTGTTCTATAAATTTCTCTTTATTGATGAAGGATTCATGTATATGACTATTTCATTATAAGAATATACAAAAATGCCTTCTAAAATTTACTGATAAATTATTTTTATATATTGGAAAGATTTAATTATATTGTTTTTACTTATTTATTTTTGGTAAGAAGGATTGAACTCAGGTGCATGGAACCACTGAACCACACCACCAGCTTTTTTTTTTTTTTTAATTTGAGACAGAATCTCACTAAATTGCTAAAGGTCCTGCTAAGTTGCTGAGCCTGTCTTTGATCTTATGATCCTCCTGCCTCAACCTCCAGAGTCATTAGTATTACAGACCTTCACCACCACACCCAGCTAATTGTTTTCATTCTTATTTTTCTATTTTAGTATTATCTTCTTAGAAGAGAGACCAATAAGAAAAATAAATCCGAGTTGGCTATGTCATGTCAGACACATTTATTCTGTAGAACTTTTTTCTTACTTTTTCTTTTTTATTTCCTTAAATAACAACAAAAAACCTGGTTAACATGAAGCAATTAGAGAGAGAGAGAGAGAGAATTGGAGAGATATTTTTGAATTTGGGAAAAATCTGAATTATAGAATATTTTCAAAGATAAGAAAAGCATACAAAAAACCATGATGTGCTCTAGAGAGAATATTGAATTCATTCTTGTATATAATTTTATCAGTTACACTAGATAACTTGGAAAAAATATCACATTTATGCAAATTTCTGCATTTTTTCTTTTTTTTACTAATTTTAAAAAATGTATATATGACAGTGGAATGCATTACAATTGATATTACACATATAGAGCACAATTTTTCATATCTCTGGTTGTATACAAAGTATATTCACACAAATTTGTATCTTCCTATATGTACTTTTGATAATGACAATCATATTCCACCATCATTTCTAACCCCATGCCCCCTCCCTTCCTTTCCTACCCCTCTGCCCTCTCTAGAGTTTGCCTATTTCTCCCATGCTCCCTCTCCCTACCCCACCATGAATCAGCCTCCTTATATCAGAGAAAACATTCGGCATTTGGTTTTTTGGGATGGGCCAATTTCACTTAGCTTTATCTCCTCCAACTCCATCCATTTACCTGCGAATGCCATGATTGCATTCTCTTTTATTGTGATTAATATTCCATTGTGTATAAATGCCACATTTTTTTTTATCCATTCACCTACTGAAGGGCATCTATGTTGATTCCACAATTTAGCTATTGTGAATTGTGCTGCTATAAACATTGATGTGGCTGTGTCCCTGTAGTATGTTATTTTTAAGTCCTTTGAGTATAGACTGAGGAGAGGGATAGCTGGGTCAAATGGTGGTTCCATTCCCAATTTTCCAAGAAATCTCCATATTGCTTTCCATATTGGCTGCACCAATTTGCAGTCCCACCAGCAGTGTATGAGTGTGCATTTTTCCCCATATTCTCGCCAACACTTATTGTTGTTTGTCTTCATAGTAGAGTAGTTTTGATTTGCATTTTTCTGATTGCTAGAGATGATAAGCATTTTTTCATATATTTGTTGATAGATTATATATCATCTTCTGAGAAGTATCTGTTTAGGTCCTTGGCCCACTTATTGATTGGGTATTTATGTTTTTGGTGTTTAGCTTTTTGAGTTCTTTATAGACCCTAGAGATTAGTGATCTAACAGATGTGTGAGGGATAAAGATTTGCTCCCAAGATGTAGGCTCTCTATTCACCTCACAGATTATTTCTTTTGCTGAAAAGAAATTTTTTAGTTTGAATCCATCTCATTTATTGATTCTTGTGCTATAGGAGTCTTATTAAGGAAGTTGGGGCCTAATCCCATGTGATAGGGATTAGGGCCTACTTTTTCTTCTATTAGACTCAGGGTCTCTGGTTTTATTTCTAGGTCCTTGATCCACTTTGAGTTGAGTTTTGCACATGGTGAGAAATAGGGGTTTAATTTCATTTTGTTGCATATGTATTTCCAGTTTTCCCAGCACCATTTGTTAAAGAGGGCTTTAACAAATCTTTTTGTTATCTTTTCTCCAATGCATGTTTCTGGCACCTTTGTCTAATATAAGATAATTGTAATTTTGTGGGTTAGTCTCTGAGACACTAATAACTATTTTTAATACATGCAATTTCTCATTTTTCATATTAATTTTCTAATTTCAACATATCATCTGCTAGTGGCAATGACTGTCAAAACCAAATTTATAGGGTTTAAAAATCATAAAAATTATAAAAGTTAAGCAAGTATTTTACTTTTCCTGGGAATTAGAAAAATATAAAAACAATGATTTTAATTTTATATTAAACTAACTCCTTAATTCAGATTTTTAGAAAATTAGTCTCATGCCAGCATAGACTTAAAATGATGAGCCAAAAATTAGTTAGAAATATGTTATGAAGTGCAAACTCCCTTGGGAATGTATTCTAAAGTACAGAAAAAGAGAATTAGAAATATCTTAAGAAGAATCATTGTTTTTTCTTGAATGCCTACACTTTAATTATAATATCTTATTGCATTCATTCAATTATCCAGGAATATGGGCATCTGGATTCTCATTTTACAGTCAGGTAAACTGACAAAGATAAATAAAAAATGTTTATAAAAGGTCATTCAAACATTAAGTGACAGAAAGAGAATTGGAACAGGTTTCAAGCAGGAATAATGTGAATGAGGTAGGCACATATTTTATAGGTTAAATAGAATCAATGGTGTTTCAAATAGATAGAACTAAAATTTTATTTACAGACTGCTTAAATGAGAATTCCTGTGAATCTCCAACATGTCTGTTTAAAACCTTACAACTGAAAACCTTCCTAATGATAGTTGACAAAAAGATCCTTAGAGAACTGATGACACTATTAATGAAATGTCAACTGCTAGTTCTATATTTCTAGCAGGTCAGTTAGATTCCCATCTGTAACTGAATGCTTCACCAATAAATGTGGGATCAGAATTTTAGATTCTGGGTATTGTCTCAGTATAGAATTGTGGTGATGGCAATATTACTGATTGTAACCACCACCTTGATTTATATATTTTCTTCATAAATAGCAATCTAGAAATCAGGCAATGAGAGAAACATTAAATTTTAATAGAGAGAAGAAAGAATTTGCCTCTTATTCTTTTGGAATTCATTTGCATGGTTGAAGTTATAAGATTTCTTGATATTATTCTTTTTAATCCATATACTCATTAAGAGTCTACGTTCTAACAAAGACTTAAAAATTAAAGTTGATTGAAACTGAAAATGTTCTATGTTCATCTTAAATTCTTTGATGGGTTAAAATTAATACTTTGGTGAGGCCATGTGATATTTTGATGAACAGATATATTTCACTCCATTACATTTCTGAATATCAAAAAACAAACCCTTTGTTTTGTTTCGGAGGATTTGAAATTAGATATATAAATGGGAAATGAAGGCAGAGAAAGGAAGTTGTAGTAATTACCAATGCTACAAGTAAATTCTGCATTTGGTTCAGTTGTCTAAGTACGTGAATCACATGTCCCTGCTTTAGCTCAAAAACAGTACTGAGAAGATGAGGTCTGGAATTTTTGCCTGTGAGAAAGAGGGTGCACTCTGCCAGCAAGGAAGATATATAAGCAAAGGTGGTTGCATGGACAATTGGTTGCCGTGAAAAATAAATAAAAATGATATATAGGGGCTCAAATATGATAGAAACCTGATTCTTGCTTGTGTAAAATTCTAAAGTTATTCTTTGTGAACTCTTCAGTTTTCTTCTTAAACAATAGTTCAGAGAACCAGGCTCTTTGTATCTCATGGTTCATCAAAGTTCAAGAAATGACTTGTAAAATCACAGTGTGGATTTACATTGGGCCAAGTTAGAGGAGTTACTTGCTGTGCAAGTCTATTAGCCTGAGTCAATGTGCACCACATTCAGACCCATTCCATTGGTAAGAGCTGGTCCATTACCCTCTGCTTCCCACCCATATGACAAGAAGTTAAGAAATGTAAGTCCTAACTAAGCTAAAATTCCCATCTCCCAGTGAATTATGAACAAGAAGGAAATACATGAAGAGGGTAATCAAATAGTTTGATGGTAGAATGATTGTATTTTAAGAGTTCTGATTATGAATACATTGTTACCCCAGAGATATATCTCTAACAGGATATCATTCAGCATATCAGTGTTTTTAATAATAACTTGTTTGAGGATAATGCTAATCAAATTTGAAATATCCTAAAGTTGAAAGGAAGAGCCAAAACATTGATGAAAGTTCCAGGATCCCAAAAAAAGATTTTAAAAGATAAGACTAAAGGTCACATTTGGGATAAAACTGTTAAAAGCAAATACCAATTCCTGCTTTCAGGTCAACATACTCAGCAGCACAATTTAATTTTGCAAATATTTATTTAGTTCTTATTATTTTAAGGCATATTCTAGGCCAAATATAAAATATAGAAAATGAAAGTTAATAGCAGAAAATAATAAAAGATGAAAAAGCAGTATTAATTAATTGAAAAACCAATATCAGCTATTTGTATACGTGCTCTCTCTCTCTCTTTCTCTGTCTCTCTCTCTATCTCACCAAATGTGACAGTATTTGTATACATGTATATGCACATATATGTATGTATATTTATATATACATTCTAGGTTAAATTAGAAAGTTTAAAATAAAAAGAACAGTATATGCATTTTGTTTTTCAGGTTTTTGTCTTGGGTCCTTGGTATAACAATTTAAGGGGGAAAATCAATAGACTTGATTATTTCTAGGAGAATGTGACTTAAGTAATTAGTAAATTTGAAATCATGGATTCACTAATTCATTTAAATGATTTTCTATTTTTTTAATTTTCAAGGAAGTATGGTATGTGTATAAATATGTATAGCTTAAGTAAAACACAAGTAATAAAAATTAGAAGAAAGAGATTTCTTTCAGCAAAAGAGATAAGGAAAAGATTTGTAGGATGGAAGCTAATTTGAGTTGTCCTTTAAAGACAGATAACCCAGGATATAGTGAAGAGGGAAGAAAGGTGCAACTGTATTCCAAGCAGGGCAAAAACTTTAAAACAGAGAGTTCAGGGGAATTGTAAGCTTGGTTTAATTGCAGTTTGAATGGCATGAAGGAAATAATAGGGGAAAGGCATAACTTAGAGATAAAATTGCAGGAGATCATTGAGGCTGGGTTAAATGTTAGAATTTAATTCAGGAGGTAAGCGGTCAGCACTCAATTATTGAATCCTTATTATTTACATTACAGTAAACATAGATCATAAAAAGTTTTACATGTGATCAAATAAGAAATAATAAAAGAGCATGGCTACCAAAATAAGAAACACACAAAAACTTGGAGGTATTTAACCTAAAGAAGAAAAAATTTATGTCCGGAGGGACTGTCATTTGAGGAGGAATTGACCTTGACCTTATTCTTTCTATTCATCTTTTTTCTAAAGCTCCTATATTATTCAATACCCTAAACTAGGACTAAGAGCCAGATATTGCAGGAAGGCCAGATGAGAGGAGTGGGGTGAGCGTGGGGGGCCAGTCTCATTTTTATGAAAAATATCTTAATTGTATAATGAATTCAACTTGAAAGTGTTGAGACCTACGTGTAAAATCATTTGCCAGGGCACATAGAGGCATCAAAACATTTTGTGGAAAGGGAGACCCAAGATTTCTAAGGTCTCTCTTTGCAACACAGAAGTACAATGATTTTACAGAATATTTGGGAGGTTTTTTTTGTTTGTTTGTTTTTTCCTTCTTCTTAGGAAAAACTATATCATTTTCAGATGATTTTTTAATTCAATTCAAATTTAGCATTTATTTTATTCAACATGACACATTGAATATTAGCTATTCATTAAGAATTCATAATACAGAGTTAATAAGAATATAAAAGAATATTTTGGTAAAGTGTTTCATGTGAGTTTTAAAAAATTAAAAATCACAAAGCAAAGTAGAAATATAATATTTAAACCTAAACTATGCCAGACATTTACAGGGTAAGAAACTAAGAGTTAACTTTTCACAAGTCTGCTCAAGATTCAAACTCTTGGAATCATTATACTACATTGCTGTCATTTTAATTCTAGTAATGAAGAGATATCATTCATTATTTCTCCATAACACAAACTTCAACCAACTCCTAAATAGTTGTCCTAAAAGAGGCCCCAGCTTCTCAAAGTTTGAAGTCTTTAATGTGTTATTGAAAGATGTCCATAAGTGGCACACATCTTGCCTATTAAATATTATTCTCCCAAACTCTCCAACATAAAATCTCCATTCATACCATTCATACTAATTCCATTTTTGCCTCCCAACATTTTATTGAGATGTCCATCCTTTTATTTCTCAACCATAAAAATGTACACATCTCTAAGTTTTCCTAAAGTCTTCCTGACTAGTGTAGCTGATCCCAGCCTCAACCTTCATGGATCTTATATAACAATTACTGACTATACTTCACATCTTGATACTTAATCTTGTCTAAACTTATGCTACTTTATTTTCCATATTGATTTATTTTTCTTCCCAGTGAGAACAAGTGATTTATAAAAATGGGTGACATGTCATACATTAATTTTCCATTTCCTAGGATAAGTAGTTTAGTACTAGGAATTAAGTGAAAGGCCTAGTAATACTTATGAAGCAGAATTGGATCAGGTGGAATTTCAGAAGATCTCTCATAGTTTCCTTGACTTTGAAAATGAAGTTTGCCATCATAAAATAATTTTTATTATTTACACACACACACTATTTATTTATTTTTGATACCGGGGATTGAACTTAACCACCAAGCTATATCCCCAGCCCTTTTTATTTTTTGATATAGATTCTCATTAAGTTGCTTAGGACTTTGCTTAGTTGCTGAGATTGGCTTTGAACTTGTGATCCTCCTGCCTCCACCTCCCTAGTCAAGGGGATTACAGATGTGCATAACTATGCCCAGCCTGCAGTCTTGCTATTATGGTGTATTTCTTCATACAGACTAGAATATGGTTAAGAGGGAAGAGGGGTTGTATCTCAAGAAGAGTACAAGATAAAATAGAGCTCTGTAATTTATGCCACTTAACTGTTAAAGATATTAGCAACATTCTCACTTATTTTATCTACATTCATGAAAACCATCAAAGGGATTGATGGGTTTTGTTGTGCCCTGTCTGAAAATTGAATACATAACTTTTTAATTAGCGATATAAGAGAAAATTTTTAAATCATATAAAGAAAATCAAACTTTGACTCTGATTTTTTAAACTTCCATGAATTTAAACTTGCTGCCATTACATAATTGCAATTTCAAACTTAATGGTGGACTTTGGGTTCACGGAGACTAGAACTTCATTTTAATAACTTTGTCTCCAGAGTATAACAAAATACCTAAAGTATAATAGATTCTCAAAAGATATAGTTTTTGAGTGAGTAGAGTTTGTTATTTCCATTTATTGTAGAGTTCCATTTATTGATGTGCTACTTTACATTCTCTTTTTCTTCTATTGGTTATTTTTTTTTTTGGTCTTATTGCTTTCTATTTGCTTTCCTAACAGAAAAAATAAAACCACCTTGTAGAAATATATTGAGACTACTTTCAAAATCAGATTCTTAACTGATTCTTTGTAAGTTTCTTCTATTTATAATATCAAACTGGAATGAACATTCCTTGAAGGCTGATTTAGGTATCATTCACTGTGGCTGCATTTTTCAATTCCCAGTCCAGTATTCAGCACTGATCAGGAGCTACTAACAGTATGAAAAGAAATAAATATTAAACAAACAAGGCTCCATTTACCTACCATTATTATTGAGAAGTCATAATAGTGTACATGTTTTATAAGCAATCTGCTATAGTGAAAAGTGTACTCAAAAAATTATAAAACTTATGGGAAGAACTTTGGATTCACAACAGATTCCAGATTAAAATCCTTGTTCTGCCACTACAGGCAATGTGACGTTATGTAAATTACCTAACTTCTCTTAGTATCTTCAGTTGTAAAATAAGAATAATTATAGCACTAACTTCATAGGATAGTTACAAACATTAAATGAGATAATGTAGGTAAAGCTTGTCACATACTCATGGTTCAATAACTATTAGCTATTTCTTATTATTGTTTGGTGTCTGTAGAACAGAAACAATGAGCACAAAGGCTATAGCATATCAATTGATTTATATAACAATCACCTATAATCTTTGTATTTTATTTATCCTCACTGATATAATTTCAGCAAAACATCCTTATATCTTAATCTATCTTAGCTTCTTCAGATTTCACACTATTAGTCTCTGTCTTGAAACAGGCTAATTATACTAAAAGGGTAGAACCTGAGTTCAAATCCAGAGCTACTCTGCAGCCTGTGTTCTTCACTATCAACTTATCCTTATACTTCACTTTGATGGCTCCATATGTATTTGTACCTTGTCTACCTCTCAGAGTGAGGAACCTGACCTACCTCCATGCCATTACTTCTCAATCTTCTGGTCATGTCCCTCTTGCATCCTTCTAGAACCCTTCTTTTACTGGGCTTTCCCCAGTGTCTAGTCATAATTTCTGTTCTGCTTACTCATCAAGATCCCTGGGTTCAGTTGTCACCCACATTCTGATGACTCTTCCAGGTATATCCCTATCCTGGCTTCTCTTTGGGGTTCTAGAATTTCTATATTTAATATACCTGACATCTTTAGTTGATGCTTCATTTCATGTTACCTGGTATATAGTTGTGTTTTCTTCCCTGAACACTCATATTAATTCCTTGTTCTCAATTTTTTTGTGTGTGTCTGGAGGGGTGCCCCGTACAATCCAGAAATTCTCTCCCTTTCTTTTTTAGTAAAAGCTATTTCTGTTCTGTATTCTTGGTGTGACTATCTTTGTTCAGTGACTTGTAATTTCTCTCAGAGTTTACTGTATTGTTCTTCTGTAGATATTCTAAATTTTCTTCCAGTACCATTTTCTCCTTCTTGGTTTTACAGCTAATCAGTGAGTGACCATATTTTCTAGAGTCTCTTGCAGGGTATAGCCGACTGTGAGCCCAAGGTCAAACCAATATTATGTGAACAGTAATGATATGTATATATTCAGGGTCATCTCTTAAGAGAGAAATCTATTTCTAGACTGTTCTGCTTCCCCCTTTCTGCTTGGAAATAGTAATATTTATATAATATATAATAGTTATATATATATATATATATATATGTATGTGTGTATAATATATATGCATATGTATATATATATATATATTATATATATATATATATTTTATATATATATATATATATAAAATATTATTGACCACTTGGGGGTTCTGGATGACTTGAGATCATTGCTGTCTCCTGCCCTAGACAACCATCTTGGAATTAGATTGTTAGCTAAAGGAAAATGCTCTTCTACTTCATTTAACATTATATTTTTGTGTCTTTTTAAAGCAACTTAGAGTATAACATAAGAACTTTGTGAAATTTGTTTTCCTAATTTTAGTCTTACTCTAACCAATCCCCCATACTCTTAAATAAGTGCATGTTTTCTAAAATGCAAGTATCACTGGGCCAGTCCCCTGTTTAAAATACAGAAGTGGGATTTATTTGCTTTACTTCCAAATTTTCAAAATAAGCATATTTTGACTTCATAATCATGAAGAAATAAATCAAATAAATCTATCAGTGACCTTCCTCAAGACTTCACAATAAAATTGCTTAACAGGGAACAAAAATCCTTTCATGTTCTGCCATTTTTTGAGTCTTAACTTCTGTCATACCCTGACAGGCCTCTGGACACATACGATTTTCAGTCTCTGGGTGGTGACAGGCCCTTGTGTATATACCTATGTCCTTACATGTTCCTACTCTCTCTCTTTCTCTCTCTCTCTGGATGTATAACTTGTGTTTTCTTCCATACTGGCTACCCATACTTCAAGATTTAGATCTAGAGCAGGCCAAGTATTGTATCCTACATAAAACTTTTCCTCATACTTCACCAATTAGATGCCCCTCTTCTCTGTCCCCACAAAACCCTATTGGAATCTTTATCAGGGCACGGTCTCTTTAAACTCTATCTATTTCTCCAGCAGACTTTATATCTGTTTGACCACACAACAAAATATAGTTGCAGTTAACCAGCTTCTATGTCATTTATCTTTATATCTATGTGTAGCTGGAGATCAAAAATTTTCTTATTGAATGAAGAAGATACACACTTCTTTTTAAACCATTCAGCTGAAAGTGACCTTAGCTCCCATCTATTATAATTTCAACATTTTAACATACGTCTCCTTAAAAAAATAGTAAAAAATATTGAAATTGAAATGGTGTTTATAATCAATATAATTGGAAATGGATCAGGAACACATATTTTCTGTTACTGGCAGCTTTCTTCTATGACCTTTAAACTTTACTGTGTTGAGAGAATTTAAGAAGTTCTTAAGGAATATTAATTTTATTATTAAAGAAATAAATATTTTTGAGAAATGAGATTACAAAATATTGAAGTGTTTTATATAATAAATGATAAATACTGAATAAGTAAATTCAATATTTAGTTCAACTTTGGTAAATATGCAAATTATCAAACATCAAAAGATTGGAAATAGTTTACAGATATTCTCAAAAGCCAATGTTCAGGTCCTTGGTCACAAAATACATACAATCTACAATCCTTAGATTTTTATTTTTTTTTTTGTTTGGGAGAGGATTTTAAAATATCCCATAAAGGAGAAAAGAAGGTTATTTTTCTTTTGTAAACATTCATCTTAAAATTTTATGAAATGATTTTATGATTTATTTATCCAAAAATTCTATAAACAAGAATTTAAAAGAAATTAACATTCCATTACACAGGGTTTTTTAAAAATATGATTTTGATAGACTAACTGCCCTAGTTATGGGCTGATATTATAAAATTCAAAAAAGTTTGTATTTTTCTAGATCCTTTATCCTTGCCCTAGGCCTGATTTGCACTTAAGGAAAAGTTCAGTAAAAATAAGTTATTTTTGTAAGCTTTGCATATATTCACTTGTTAAGCTATTACTATAATCACAGTGATGTATTCTGGCGCAAATACATTAGTGTGTGTTGGTCAAAGAACAACTGCATAATCAGAGCCAGCTTTGTGATTGTGCAACCTGAGCATTCATAAAGGGCCAGGTGTTTAGAAGCCCCTTTGCTTGGTTTAGGCTCTGTTAAAGCCACTTTGAAATTATTAATCTTGGGAGCAGGGGCTCTGGGTTTTCATTCTATCCTGGGCTCTGTAAATGATGTAGCCAGTCCTGTATATAATTTTAAATTATTTCTTGATTTACTAAAAATTTTAGAGACTACATGGCTAAAATGCCAGTGTCTAAACATCAACCTAGGAAAAACACACCTAGGGTTCTAGCTATCTGCCAGGCTCTACTTGCCCAGCTTAGCTGTCAGGTGCAGCATACAGGTTAAAAGAGATTCTCCTAAGTGTCAATCCTCCCCTGCTCCCTTTCCCTGCTGGCTGGAGGAAAAAAGCTGACAGGCAAAGTGAATCAGATCTCGTCCTGTGCATGCCCAAGCTTCAGAATAAAGCCCATAGGTCTAATTTCAGCTTTACCAGCCTTGGTAGTGTCCCTTTAAGTTTACTAAGTCGGATATACCTGTAAGCAAGCAGTCTAATGTTTTTGTGATCTTGCTGCTATGAAAGTATTTAATAGTAAGCCTCAGAAGTTGGGAGGTAAGAAGGAAATCTATGATGTCTAATGCCAAGGTGGTGTTCAATGTGTTGAAAGTTGATTAAATTTCCTTTTAACACCCCTTGAAACTGACATTTTGCTACCATTTAAAAATTTTTCCCTCCATACTATTTTTTATACCCATGATTTAGAGTGATATATATAGCAAAGCAGCGGCTATGAATTGGCTCAAAATGATTCTAGGGGTAATGAGCAGGGATTGAAAAAAGTCTGCTTCTGTTCATTTAAGGAAAGTAAAGCTAACTTTATCCTGCAACTGCATGCCAAGGCAGGTCAAAGATTTGAGTCTGCTCAAATAGTGCCATCCAAATTTTTATCAGTTGGAAGTGATAACCAGTTCCAGAATCCCATAGATTGATAAAAGGAAAATATATTTAAATAGATGACTGCAACCTCAGCTATCAGTTGCAAAATTGCTTGCTGTATTCATACATTCTCATTTTGAACTTACTTCTGTTTTAACAAAGCTAGTCTGAGTTTGAAAATTAAGAAATACAGTATTCAAGGCTCTTGGTTCAATCCCCAGCACAAACAAATAAATAAATACATTTAAGAAAGGAAAATTGATAAATACAGCATACTTCTGTATTTGGTATCTAAAGTATCTCTTTCTGAAAAGATAGTTATTATTTCTATATTTATACCTATCATAGAAAAATGTACATGCCAAACCTGAAACTCTAAAAGATGTTATTGGCATAGTGCTTTTTGACATGTGCAATGTAAAGCCTTCAATCATTATTTAAATGCTCCAATAAAACAGAACAGAATACCCTGTAACTGGAGCAATCTAGTATCTCTTGTGTAATTGACCATCAAGGGTGACTATTACAGGGGCATTTGTTTAGTATATATATTTTTCCTCTTGTCATTCTGTTTTTCTCCATATCAATGGTTAAAAACATAAATCTGGCAAGACAGTCTTATTATAAGATTCTAAATTATTAATTACCTATTTACTTTTACTTTTGAGTCTAGCTCCATGGTTCAACCTCATTCAACCCAATTTGTCCTTTATTCATATGAATATTTTTAAAATGGCATTCTCTGTAGGAAGCATAGCAAAATAAGAGAGCCGAACATCATGTGAAAACTAGATTTTAAAAATTCGGAGAAGTATTAATAAAGCAAGATTATTTCTGTGAAAGGAGGAAATGGAAAACTCTTTTAATTTATGCCAGGGTAACATCACTTCAAAATACAGAAATATGATTTTCTTGTAAAATAATTCCCCTTATTAAAACACAGGATGGGATAATGTTAAATAATCACACAAAGCATGTCATCTACCCTTAATTCTCACCATATGTCAATAAATATATTCAGACTATAATATTTGCATAGACCTTGAGATCCCTAGTCTTTGATAGGTGACAGAGGACAGAGAATGGCCTAGAATAAGAAAGTAATATATAAAATGATATAGTTGTGTGGTATATATCTATGCACAGTATCAGAATATGAGTAGAAAGCCTCTGACTTTGATTCCAATACATTACAGCATCTCTCATTATTTTACAATAAATGAATTTAAGTATGAGTACGAATAATAGCATGCTAACAGCCTTTGTTAGTGGATTATCTGTTTTTTTCATATATTTTGGCTATTTAATAATATTATCTTATAATACTGATTAAAGGAGCCTCCAAATAATCCTTGTGTCATGTCTATATGTGACAGCTACCAAGGAAAAGTGAAACAAAAGAAGACTTGTGGTTCAAATATCTTGAGCAGCATCATTATAGATGACTGACATGATTTCCAATGATGGTGACCAATGCTTGATAAAATTCCAGACTAAATAAAGTAAAATCGTTCATAGATCTTTAGCATAATCCATTTCAGAAAAATTCAATCTACATAAAAATTGCGTATGTCAAATTGTGGCAATTATTATAATCAGATAATTATACATAGTTATTTTCCCTGTATGGAATATCATGGTATATTTAAAACTGGTGAAAAATGTAAGAAAACATACTTCATTGTGTGGGACTTTCCTTCTCATCAAGGTGTTATAGCATCCTGTTCTCCATTCCTCAAATACCAGCCAGCACTGTCCCTTCCCCAATCACCATGGCAAAAACTTACCTTTGTAAATTTTCAAAATGCCCTCTATGGAGAGGCACCATCCTCATTAAGAAAATGAAGCTTCCATCTGTTTTTCAGTAGCTTTAGAATAAATAATGTAGGTATACTTTCTAGTTGAGGTATTTTTTTTTTTTGGAATAAAATATGTTACCACTTTTCTAAAAACTAATATGGTATTTGTTCACTTGTGAAAATTAACTTTGAATGCAAGGAATTTCAAGTTGGAAATTTTCTAGTAACTTAAGCATTCATATGATCTGAGTAGCACATTAATTGGCTAAACAGTACAAAACCAGTTAGAGAGAGTTGGTTCAAGTTTCATTCATGTTTTTACTAGTGTGACCTAGTACAAAGTCCTCAACCTTTCTAGTTTTTCATCACTTCATCTGTAAAGTGGAGATGATAGTGTATTAGCACATCTTCTGTGTTTTATAGAGGCAAAGTAGATTTTCAATAAACTTAACAATTAACTCACATATATTAGCTGCCGCTATTGTTGCAATTATAAAAGCAGTTTGGATTTAGTCTAAATATGTCTTGATTTTTTGTTAATTTATGAAAAATGAATATCAGGGGATATTAGACTGCACAAAGACCCATGAGCTCTGTCAAAGTAGGTAATTTTAAAAATTAGGAAAAATATGAATTATAACAAATGTTGGAGGAAAATATAAATAAACATTTTTTATCAAAGATATAATATTTTTCTAGTTGTTAAAAATTTCATATAGCAAAATATTTTCTTCTCCTTGTAGTGTTTTGAGAGTTGGATTTTTCTGTTCCCAGAGGAACAGGCTGAGAAGTGCCACAGTTAGGCTTTGTTTGCTTCTGTATCAATACCAAGCAACCATTGTAGTCAGTTATTGGTGACATACTTTTCAAGATCCACAAGTTGCTTTAGCTTCCCCAGAGCCTAACCTAGGATTTTAAGTGCATTTATTGAGTTGTATTGAATACATTTTTATCTCTAAATATCTCAAGCACCTAAACCAACCTTAACCTAATTTATAAATGTTCCCACTGTAAAGATACAGCACACATATAAAGTGTGAATCTATAATTGTTTCCCCTTTATGCGGCAAAATCTAAATGACTTCTTTTACCAATCATTTGGATAATGGAAGTAAGAAAACAAAATAAATATCCCCAATCAGAACTATAAGTTAAACACAGGTCTTCTTTCTCCCAGTCCCCTGTCTGCCCTTCATTCCCCCAAAGCAGTTGGTCTTGAGGTTCAATATTTAAATCTTATGGATTGATAATATGGTTAGTAATGAATTTTGTAACAAAATCTATTACAATAACATTTGAGTGTTGTGCCCCTTAATCTCTAATCTCTAAAATTGTGATATGTATTTTAAAAACCTCATTCATTCAATGTGCCAATACCCCCTCAGAACTCCACCACTTTAACTGATTAATGATTAGATCAAGCACCATGTAAACCAAACTAACTTGTTTGGCCTAAATACTAGTTTAAAAAAGATGTTTTCTCACCGAGACAGGACTCTTGGCAGATTTGAGATTTTGCGATGAGTGCATTATTGACACAATCCTACAGATGGGTTTATTCATCTTTCTTTTTGCCCAAGTGAACTACTTGTTGGATTACATTGGTGACGTTCCACCCCATTATCTCATTGTCCTGTGTAAAGGGGATGACAGTCCCTAACTGTCTCAGCTATTTTCTCTACCTTTGCTCTTTATGCCCCTACACTTTGTCCTTCTCTCCTTTCCTTCTTCTCTTTCTTTCTTTATTTCTTTCTCATAGATCATTTTACCATTTAAAACATGTATTAACTTATTGTGTTTCTTCAATTAAAAAAAATAAGCTCCTCTGAGACAGGGGCTTTGTTTGGGTCACTGTTCTAATCCATGCCTAGGAAATAAAACACAATATTTGTTGAAGGAATAAACAAAGCAAAAGTTTTTCTTGTTCTATATTCATATAATTATTTATGAGATTTTTTTATTGATGCCTCAAGTGAACCAGTCAAAAATCATACATAAATATAGGACTGCAGACCAAATTAGAGATTACTAGGGAGCAGAATTACTATGCTATTTAACCCTACCTAAAAATCTTGGAGCCAAGAAATCTTAGGTGACTAAATGAGGAATATCTTTAGAAACTTCCAGTATGCTCTATACTTCCAGAGAGCAAAGCCCCAAGGCCCTAGACAAGAATTATATTCATGTTTGTATTTATGTCAAATAACTTTTGTTAGTAGTAATGTCAGTCCAATTTATGACCTAAGATATCATCTGTTTGGGGTTAGTTTGTGGTGTAATTATGAATACTCAGTCTACCTGCATTTGGGTAGCTAAGCAGTTGGTAGTTATTTTCCTTACTTAACAACTTGGCTCTCAACTACATTCCCAAGTCATTAAAGACTGTGAGGAAAAACAAATCATAAATACCACTAGCTCCCATTTGGTACATTTGGGAAATGAGTGACCAGTGAACAGAAGTCACATCATCTCAGGACATGGTACTTTACCCATTGTAACAAATGATGCATATTATTAGATTCCCTGGGATGTCTGAGCATCTGCAATTGAATAAGCATCCACACACTTTGCATATATTTGCACACTGTGCTCAAAACACCTCTGACAATCATGACAATCATATAGATAAGAATAAAATATCTAATGAAATCTTACAGTAGTTGTAGTCAGGCCAAATACTCAGAAATTCTAGAAGACGTTAAGTGTTGGAACTTTCCTGATTTGCCTCTCACATTAGGGACAGTTGTAGAATGAACCAGAGATAACAACTAGAAAACAAAAGAAGATCAAATTGAAGACCACTCCTGAAAACAGTGATGTCTGCTAATGTTAATATATTGAACATTTAATTGGTTTAAGGCACCAGGCTAGCTCCCTTGAGATCCTATGATATTGAAGTAAAATTGCCTCCACATAGTGTGTTGGTGCCAGAATCCTTATACAAATGAACTTTTTTATTTTTTCCATTTGCCATCTTTCTCTTCAAAATAATACCAATATACATACTTGGTTCAGAAAAGCATGCTCCAGTTATTTTATTAAAGCTTAGAAAAAAATTACAGTATATGATTCTAAAGTTCATAATTTCCCTTGAAATAAGCTATAGGTTAATGTGTAAAAACCCCTGTGGATTTTTCCCTTTGTTTAAATAATATCCTGTAATTCAAGCCAATATACTTTACAATAGCATGTTAAAAGCAAATAGGAAAGCAGTTTAGCTCTAAATTAAGGTTCCTCCATCAGCATTTCTACTCACTCTGGATATTTTCTGATACAAAGCTTTGGTCTCTCCTTTCATGATGTTATTCTGCAGTAGTAAAGCAAGTAACCACAGCTTCATAATGCTAAGCACTCCGGTGGGAAACACAAACAGAGTGCATAAACCAAAGTATTCATTTCATGAGGCTTTATTAAAAGGCTTCACCTCTAAATTGAGCTGTCATACACTGTTGGGAAACTTTTTACCACAGTTTATTTTAACTATGTAAAACGTTAAAGGAATGGAATTTCTTCAGCTTTTCATATAATGGGCATGACCTCTCTTACACACCACAAACAATCTATACCGCATTTAATCAAATTGGCTGGAGAGTAAGATCAGGCCATATGTTTTCCCACTTTCCCCAATTTTCAGAAATGACCCCAACCTCGTTAACATGCTGTAGATTTTCATGTATAGCCAGCATGCTCTTTGGCGTTCTCACTGAGAAACTCTACTGCATGATTAAAAGATATCCTTCAGATGAGAAGGACATTGGGTAATTTATAAATCATTCATTTGTGACACAGCTCTATATGGTATTTCAAGGAATTGTATTAACTGCTTTTGCCGGTTCCTCAAATGTTGCTTTCAGTTGACAGTGTCATAGGTCATTACCGATTTTTTCCTTATGTAAGCAATACCAACTTTCTATTAAAAATACTAATTTCCACCCTACTACAGTGTCTTCTGAAGTAGCATGTATATTAAAAAAAATCAAGTTGCTTTGAAATATTAAAGGAATATATTTAACTGAAGGGTTTGCAGACAGGTTGTTTTTCTGTATTCCTGATGACAGAAAGATTTTAGCCTACAAAGTCAATAGTAAATTTTATTAAAGTCATTATTTTCCTGTTACAGGCCTCATGCCTTAAATAAACTACAGCTGACAATGCTGTCTTACATACTGTCATACTGTAAAATGTCCCCTCTTTATTACCGCAGGGACAACTCATTTGGAACTTTGAAAGTGTTTTCACATTAGAGTTGCTCATTTGCAGAGCTGGCCTATGGCTGTGTTTAAACAATGTGGTTGATATTTTCATTTTCCTCTAAATATGCTGGGGAAAAATATGAACTTGCCAACACAACATTTTTTAGATAAAGATTAATGCCCCTTCTTCATAGATACAAACATATCTCAATCTTTACATATTAGTGTGCTCTGACTGCTTATGACATCATCCCCCTCCCTAGCCCACTGAGTCTAAGAGCAAAGCAATTGACATTAGATGACATGTTTTGTTTCAGGAATTTTTATTCTCTCCCAAATTGCATTCTTTAATGAAGAACCCACCTCCTCTGCATCATCTTAATCAACATAATTTTGATTATAAAACTATAGGATGGCCTCAATGAATAATCATCAAGAAAACATGTTCATCAAAATCCACAGAATATGTTTACTCTTTTGCAGTCACAGCATATCATCCCAAATTGTGCTCATTTAACGCCATGTTAAATACACATCACCCCAAACCATCCTTTCGCTTCTATTGCCTAATTTTAAAATGGGTTTTCCTTTTTACCTCCAGACACACTCAAATCCCTACCTACTCACACACACTATTGTGGGGTGAGGGAACAGAAATAATCAGAGGAAATGAAATTAAAAACTGCCTTACATTTGAAGTCAGAGGTAATCAGTCTAACAAATCTATAGGTATTATCCCCCATCTCTATTTTTAAAGTTTTTCTTCAAGCACAACTACACTGTTCAAAAGTATGAGAACCAGATAAAAGTTGACTCTAAAGTCTTCAAACTCACATGGTCAGAATTGCTGGGCTCTTCTTCTATCTCTTTGGAGAGAACAGTTGAGCAGGAGAAGCAGATACATAGTTAATTCTAGGAGTAGATGTGGTCCTCTGCTCCTGTACCCTCCTAATCTGGCATGGTTTTCTTTAACCCATGCTATGGGCTCAGGCTCAAAGGCAAAAAGAGATGTTTATAGTCTTGTCCTAGACTAATGAAGACTTGATCAATGGTGAGTCTTTGATTTCAAACCCAGTCCTCTCTTGTTCGATTTTCAGACAGTGATCTTTGCAGCTGGCCTATATGTGTATTCAGATCTTGGTATCTATTTCTGTAGTCTTTTAGACAGTGTGAAATGGAATATAGTGTGCTTCCCCTTGTAAAGATGAAAGAATTAATTTCAATAATATGCTATACATGAACAGCTAATTTGTCATCCCTATAAAAGGAGAAATATTATTTAATTAACATAATTTGCAAATTTTCTTCTGATATGTTTATTCAGTATAATTGTACAATGAAACTTTAGCTATTTTATATTTAAATCACACTTGCTGCCCACCATACACAGATACACAGAAACATTCCACATATATACATGCACATACAATGGCACTCATGACCTATTCAGTAACTACAACAATCCTAAATTTCCCCCACATTTCTTCTACACAGCTTAGGATCCCAGCTAAATCACAATCACCAGAGTTCCTCATACCACATGATGTGAACCTAGATGGTATCAAAATGCCTGATTTGTGATGTGTGTGTTACTGTTCACTTAAAAGTGCTTTTACTACCTTTTCTTATCAATGGAAAACTTTCAAGATATTTAAAAGCAATGCCTTTCAACCTTCTGGCTGCAATAAAGCAAAAATGGCAGGTGGCTGTATGAAAGCAGTAGAATACATTTAAAGGAAATCAGGGGAAAAGTGTACCATTGCTCAGAGTCCATTTTTACACTTTGTACTGGAAAGAATGTGTTTTGGGGTGACGTGGGATACTTTCCATTTGCTCAAGGAGAGCATTAGCTCCTTTATAGAGCATTTTTGTTATGTTTAAGAAAGAGAGAGAAATGAAACTTTAGAAAACCTTCTTAGCAATCAGAAGAGCTGAGTTCAGCAATGATAAATACAGAGGCCAGTGGGCTAAAGTTAAAACCACAAATTCCTTAAATAGAAAAGATTAAAATTCTTCACCATTAGGCAACCTTTTTGGGGAGCAGAGGAGAAGCAACCTAATGCTTACAAAGCAAGACTTCTGACTAATTAAGGAAAAGGAGAGAAAGAGATTGCAATGCTCGCTATTCTGAACAGGTTATCTGTTGTGACAAATACAGAATTGTTAAAGGCACACTGAGGTGATACCTTGGCATTCAGGGAAAGAAAATATGAATATTCTTAATATAGGTCACTGGGGCAAGTCTAAAATCTGTTTCAGTGAGAAGGTTCAGAACAAACCAAACAAATAATATACAGTTTGCTTCCTTTTAATCCACGCAGACTCCATTTTGCTTCCTTTGTGGAACAGTAATTGAGGTGCCCCCTTCTTTCCCTAGATCTTATATTTACTGCATTTTCTATGACCCTCTAAAAGTTCAAGTGTCATCAAAAGCAAGTTTTTTTTTTTTAACAATTAGCATCCATCAAAAATAAAACTTCTCAAAACGTATCACTATTTAAAACAGAGATGACTTTTATTTTAGGCCAGTCATGATTAGCATAATAAGTACCACAGTCACTCTGGTAAATAATTTAGAATGAGAGGATTGGTTTTCATCCTGTGAGCTAAGCTCATGTCGAGGAGGAAACAGCAGAAACCTGGACTGGAGAACAGTTGCCCCACTGTCACTATGACCAGTCCTTAGAGTTATGGAACTGGAGGGGGAAGCCCTTTCATTTCCTATCAAGATTCAAGGTCCTGACTGGAGAAGGGCTTGGCCTGGACATGGAGCCCATCAGACAAAGAGGGGGTTGGGGTAATCTTTGGACATATTTGAATGTCCACTTTGAACTCTGAAGTTTTAGGAATTAATTCAGTCTCTGTAAAATTGTTGTTTCAAACTAAGGTTATTCTAAAAGTGAGGAGGTATACATGTCCTGAGGGGAAGAAGGAAAAGGATGGAAGTTTTCAGATGTTTTTAAGCAGAATGAATATTGAATGCTGCTGTGTGGAGTGAAGGCATCTCCACCTTGGAAAAAAAAAAAAGTTTTTTTTTTTTAAATTCTGTAATGATACACGGAGTCAGAAGCAACTCCCCTCATGCCTAGACTGTTTTTAGTTGCCATTTTTTATTATTATCCTTGTAAATGATTAGTCATTATTAATTTCTAATTTTGAACACCTCTTTCCCTCATCCTTCCTGATGTCTTTGGGAGCATAGAAAAGAATACTGTATTGAATTAGCTCATACAGACGATTTGATTAACTGGAAGGAAATATCTATTAAAAGAACCATAAAAAAGAAAAAAAAAACATTGATTCAGTGTTTATGAACGTTGCTAATTTTGCAAATCATAGTTGAAATGCTTTGCAATTTAAGGCCCTATGAGTATAATATATTGGGTTATACAGAAGTATATAAGTGTCATATACTAGTATATAAATATATGAGAGTATATAAGTGCTTTAAGTTAAGTTATACTGATGGAACTTAAAGCACTTATATACTGTCATGCATATTTATATACTGGGTTACACGGAGGCGTAAATGCTAAACCAATGTATAAACAAGTTCTATGTGGATAATATAAAAGTATGTTCTTATATACAACAGGAGAGTTCCATTGTTTCAGGGAATGAACTATACTCAGGGACAAGGTGATGTGGGCATCAAAGGCCTATGCTCACCTTTCTGTGCCACATTCTACATATTCATAGTCCGAGACCTTTTTACACAAATGATCCCAACTGTGTTTCCAGGTAAGGCAAGCTCTGTTCCCTGGAGCCAACCTTCTCAAAGCAGACTTTATTCCTAGTGTGTGTACCTTTCAACCTGAGAGAGTTCTCAAGTTGGTGCTGTTTGCAAATGATGTGCACAGAGAATATGTGAAGACTAGGTGTTCATAAACGTGTGCATGAAACTCCTCAAGATACAGGACTCCTTAGGGGACAGTCTGGCAATATATGGAGAAATCTTTATGTTACTTGTTAACATAGACACTTCTCTTTTAATAGCTTTAGACGTGTCAGACTAAAATTTCTTTTTAAAATGACTTTAAAACTTCAATTGAACCTTGAGGAGGTCAAGGAAAGAAGCACTAAGAAGAATTGGAGGAAAGAGTATCTCATGCTCACCAAGGATTGGAATCAGGTCTGTTCTCACCTGCAAACTGAAAAAATCCTCATTCCACCACCTGGGGTATTTATTGGAGTACTCAGAAAGGTCTTAACTCCTTAGTAGGGACTAATTAGCCCCAACTAAATATTGGCTCTAACTCACCAAAAAATTCCTAAAAGACAAACCTGATGGTAACAAGCTATTGTGAGTAAATTAACTGCATGTGCAAAAGAAATATTTTTAAAAATATGGGAATACAGAACATCTAGCATTCAAAAATGTAAAATGTCTAATGTGTGAGTTTCAAAAAAAAATTACCAGGAATACCACACACACACACACATACACACACACACACACACAAATTATGATGCAGAACAGAGTAAATCAGTTGTTTGAAACTGATTCAGAACTGATATAAATATTTAAATTAGTAGATTAGGACCTAAAATAACTATTAAGAGGCATTCTAGTGTTCAAAAAATAAGTAGACAATAGAATAAACTGAACATGTTCTTTCCTATCCTTACATATGAATACACGACCAATGTAATTCTACATCATTTAAAACTACAATAATGGGGTCCTAATTGGAAAAATGTTATACTTATTCTATATATGTATAATATGTCAAAATATATTCTACAGTAATGTGTATCTAGAAAGAACAATTAAATAAATAATAAACAAAGAAAGAAAGAAAATCAAACTTGTAGAGATGAAAACTGAGATGAAAATAAATTGGATGTAGTTAACAGCAGAAAATTTTAGAAGAAGACACAAGTGATCCAGATAAAATTGCAATAGAAAATTTTCATAATGAAACCTGGGAGTCATGGGAATTTTAAAAAGTAAGTAAATCATCAACAAGCTGAGGGACAGCTTCAAATGGTCTATTTTACATGTAAATTGAGGTCTAGAAATGGTAAAAGTCAAGAAAATATTTGAAGAAATAATTATAATAATTTTCCAAATATGACTAAAATTATAAACCCACAGATCTAAGACCCAAGAAACTCTAAGCACAAGAAAGATAAAGAAAAACACAAAGAAACACCAAAATGAAATTCCTTAGAACAAGTAATAAAAAGTCTTACAAGTTTTCCAAAGAAAAAGGACATGTTATATGTCAAAAACCTCAAAGATAAGGATCACAGAAGTTTCTCCAGTAAGTATATAACACAAGTGAGAAGACAGTGGTAAAATACCTATGAAATACTGAAAAAAAAATGTAAACAAAAATCATGTCAACCTAGAATTCTGTACCCAACAAATATGTATTTTGAAATTAAAGGCAAACTAAAGACTTGCTGGTATAAAGTGGCAGAAGGGATGTATCAGTAGAAGATTTACACTATATGACATCTCCAAGAAACCCTCTTAGGAAAGAGAAAAATACTATGTGATGGAAATGTGGGTCTCCACAAATAAACTAAGAGTAAAAATGAAACTATATAGGTAAGTATATGAAACTTCCATTATTTAAATATTTTAAAAAGAGAATCACTTTAAAAACCCAGTAAATATACTTCTAAACAATTCTTCAAAAAAATCAAAATTAGAAAAGGTGTTAAATGAAATGAAAATGAGAACACCACATACCATGTGTGGGATTTCTCTAAATCAGTATTAGAAGGAAATTGTAGCTGGAAATGCCTACACTAAAGAAGTCTCAATGATCTCTTTTCTGCCTTAAGAAACTAGAAAAAAGCAAAACAAATGAGCATGTGTAAGAAAGAACACAAGAAGACATCTAAAGGTGAAGGGAAGGTAGTGAAATAGGGAGAAAAAAAAAAAACAAACAGAAATAGATCAATTAAAACCAAAGCTGTTTCTTCTAGAAGATACATAAAATTGATAAACCTATAGTTAAAGTGATTAAGAAAAACAAGAGAAAAGACACAGATTACTAATATTAGGGAAGAGAGAGATGACATCAATACAGACTATATAGAAATTAAAAGGATAAGTAAGCAATAATTTAACAAATTTATATTGATAAATATGATAGCAAAGATATTCTTTGAGTTAAACCTCACTTAATAAAAAATAAAATAGATAACCATACATCTATTAAAATTTTGAAATTGTATTTGAAAACTTTACCACAAAGAAAATTCCAGTTCTAGATGTATTTATCATGAATTCTACCCAACACTTCAGGAAAATAATAGTAATTTCACAAAAAATCTTGCAGACAATTAAAGAAGAGGTGAACTTTGAACTCATTCAATGATGCCAGCATTACCCTAAAAAAACCCAGAAAAACAAATAATAATAAAATCTGGAAGCACAGAACAATATTCTCAATGAGAATGAATGTGAAAATTTTAGCAAACCAAATTCAATATGCTGTTAAGACTGTATAAATACTTCATGTACCAAAAGTGTTTCATCCAGGAATGATTTAACCTTTGGAAACAACTCATGTATGTCAATGTAATTCATTAAATGAATAGACCAAAAAAGAAAAATAATGGCCATCTCAATAGATGGGGTGAGGCTTTGGGGTAGGAAATGGAGGAGCCGGGGACATATTTCAATATTTCTTTCTCATAAAAGCTCTCCATAGTGTGTGATGCTCTGGATTTGATCCCCAACATTGGAGTGAAAAATAAAAATGAAAATAAAAACTTAAACAAAAAATCCTCTCATTAAACTTGGAATACAAAGATTTTTCTCAATCTGATAAAGGTCATCTACAAAAAACTACTAGCCAATTTAATGGTGAAAAATTAAATGCATTTTTTCCAAGATGAGCAACAAAACCAGGGGATTTACTCTTATGACTTATATTCAATTTCATGAAGGAAGTTCTAACCTGTACTTTATAAAAATTGCAAGGCTGAGGTAGCACTGTCTTTATCTACAGACAAAATGATTGTTCATTTAAAATTCTGATGGAATCGACAAAAATGCTAACAGAATTAAGTTAGCTTAACAATCTTGAGAACACAAGATTTGCAAACAAGTATCAATGTTATTTCTATTTAGTAGCAATAGAAACCAGAAAACAAAATCTTAAAATTATTGTTTATAGTATAAAAATAAAATACTTATTAGTAAACCTAGTGAAATATGTGTGAGACTTTAACACTGAAAACTACAAGATACTTTTGAAATAAAAAAAACATAAATAATTGGAAGCTTATACCATATTCATGGGTTAGGAGATCCAGGATCCTTAATATTTCGATTTTCCCCAAATTGATTTGTTAATTCAACACAATCACAATCAAACTGTAGTCAAGAGGTTTCATTTTCTTCTACTTTGTAGACTTTGACAGGCTGATTTTAAAATTTAAATGAAAATGCAAAGGATATAATGTAGCCAAAACAATTTGAAAACCAGTAACAATAACAACAAAAAACAAAGTTCAAAGACTAATACTACCTGATTTCAATGCTTGCTATAAAGCTACCATAAGTGAAAGAGTGTTGTATATAATATAGCAATGTAATACAGTGACATAGTATAGCAATAAACAAACACATCAATGAGATAGGAACTTCGCTAATAGCTCACACTTACAATAGCTCATTTTTTAACAAAAATATAAAGGTAATTCTCAGAGAAAGCATATACTTTTCAACAAATGGTGCTGAAACAATTAGATATTCATATATAAAAATATGAGCTTGCATTCATATCTACTACCATATAAGAAAATCAGTTCAATATGAATAATAGGCCTGAATGTAAAATCTAAAAACTAGAAAAGATGCTATGCTTTCACTTATTGGTTATATCCTCCAAAAGAGGAAACATGATTTATAAATATTGAAAATATTTTATTCCATTACAGTTTAATGTGATTTATGATACCTTAGAAAATACTAAAACTCGAAAAGATGGCGGCGAGGGGAGTGCATTGCCCCCGTGTGCTGCTTCACTGTGTGGGAGTATGACAAGTCAGGACGGCTAAAGGATATCTTGTTAGGAATTTCCAGCAATAGTGGGGTGCTCCGGAACCTGGAGGAAGGATTTCCATCGCACGAGGATCAGCTACGGGGACTCAAACGCGAGAGGTTTGTCGCACTGCTTATTCAGCAAATCGGCCCGAGGCTAGAATCTGCAGCATGCGCTGGGATAGAGACGCAGGGTTACAGCGCTGCAGTTTCTGCCAGCCTCGCAAGCACCGTACTCAGGGCTGAATTCTGGGTTCGAGACGGGGGAAGGAAGCGGTCCATCTCGGTTCTCCACACCGGTCAGACCACAAAGGAGGCCAGCAGCCACCATGTTGGTAAACTGACGTCACCACCGCTGTTTTCGACTGACCGCAGCTCATTCAGCCATAGAACAGGTAATTTCAGGCTGCAATTCGCCTGCGGCTTGCAGACAGATTGCTAGGGCTCAGCGCCTGGGTGCTTCTTAGAACCTGATCTTATCGGAGTGAATACCCAGCGCGGGGCGGCCTAGTTTCAGCTCCCGGAACCGCCCTGGCCCAGGGCTGCTGAGCCCGCGGAGGCTGCTGCTTGGACCCTGCGCCTACCAGAGCATACAACAAGCACTAAGCAGCCGAATTACGGCTCCCGGAACTGAGCCCGCGGGGACTGCTTCTTGGAGCTTACATTTATAGGAGCTTACACCGAGCACGGAGTGGCCGAGTTCCGGCTCCCGGAACTTCCCTGGCCCGGGGCTAGGAGCCCGCGGAAACTGCTTCTCGGTCCGGGTCCTGCTGAGGGCCGGTCAGGACTCACCCGTTGCTTTGGTTGCCCGGCAAGGGGAACGAAATGCTGCCATTCGCATAGGATACCAACATGGCAGAGATCTGATGTCTGCAGAAAGCGGCGGAGGAGGGAACTTCATCAATACCAGTGGTGACATAAGCAGTTGGTCTCCTGGTAGGGGGGGTGAGGCACAGTCACCCGAGTCTCCTCAATTTGTCGTCGAGCCAGAGGGAAGGAGCCGGGCCGCCGCCAGCGCCCGGAGCAGGCCCAGCGGCTCGCCAGCGTGGTGACCGCGTGACCCCAATTGGAGAGGGGGCGGAGCGGAGCCGCCACCCGCAACCGCAAGGTGGGCAGACCCGCGACCCAGTGGTACATGGGCGTGGTAGGAGGGGCAGGGCAGAGCCGCGGTTCGCGCTGTGACGAATGAGCGTGCAAGGTAAACAGACCTGTGACAGCCTGGCGGGTCAGGCCCAGTGGCCTGCCAGTGTGGTACACACATCACCCCAACTGGAGTAGGGGCAGAGCAGATCCTTCTCCCACGCCCGGATCAGGCCCTGCCGGTGTGGTGGTCACGTGACCCCAATTGGGGGCGGAGCAGAACCGCCACCCGTGCCCGCAGGGTGAGCAGACCAGTGATCAACCTGTAGATCAGGCCCAGGGGTCCGCAGGCGTGGTAGGAGGGGCAGGGCAGATCCGCCGCCCGCGCCTCCAAGGTAGGCAGACCTACAACAGACCTGCGGATCAGGCCCAGGAGCCTGCCGGCGTGGTACAAACACCACCCTAATTGGAGTAGTGGCAGAGCAGAGTCGCCGCCCGTGCCAGGAACAGGCCCAGTGTCCTGCAGGCGGGGTAGTCACGACACCCCAATTGGAGTAGGGGCAGAGCAGAGCCTCCACCCGTGCCCGAAAGGTGGGCAGATCTGCGACCGACCAGCGGGACAGGCCCAGTGGCCTGCCGGTATGACAGACACGTCACCCCATTTGCAGTAGGGGCAGAGTAGAGCCGCCGCCCGCGCCTGCAGGGTAGGCAAACCTGCAACCGACCGGCGGATCAGGCCCAGTGGCCTGCCGGCGTGGTACACTCGTCACCCCAATTGGAGTAGGGGCAGAACAGAGCCGCCGCCAGCTCCCAGAACAGGCCCAGTGACCTGCCGGCGTGGTAGCCACGACACCCCAATTGGAATAAGGAGAGAGCAGAGCCGCCGCCCGCACCTGCAGGAAAGATACGCAAGCAGTATGAAAAGACAAGGAAAGAAAGGACCACAAGCAATGCAGGTCAACGCAACTTTAGAAGAGGTAACAGTTGCAGCAGATGGAATGTCAGATAAAGAATTCAGGATATACATGCTTCAGATGATCTGGAGTATCAAGGAAGACATTAAACAGCAAAATCAGACAATGAAAGATCACTTCGACAACGAATTACGCAAACAAATCCAGGAAGCAAAGGATCAACTATACAGGGAGATAGAGGTTATAAAAAACAAACAAACAGAAATCCTAGAAATGCAGGAAGCAATAAACCAACTTAAAAACTCAATGGAGAATACTACCAGCAGAGTAGAACACTTAGAAGATAGAACATCAGACAATGAAGACAAAGTATTTCAACTGGAAAAGAACATAGACAGCTCAGCAAGACTGTTAAGAAACCATGAGCAGAACATCCAAGAAATATGGGATAACATTAAGAGACCAAATTTAAGAGTCATTGGGATACAGGAAGGTACAGAGCTCCAAACCAAAGGAATGAGAAGTCTATTCAATGAAATAATACAAGAAAACTTCCCAGACTTGAAGAATGAGACAGAATCCCAAATCCTAGAAGCCTACAGGACGCCGAATGTGCAAAATCATAAGAGATCCACACCTAGACACATTATAATGAAGATGCCCAACATACAGAATAAGGAGAGAATTTTAAAAGCTACAAGAGAAAGGAAGCAGATTACATTTAGGGGTAAGCCAATCAGGATAACAGCTGATCTGTCAACACAGACTCTGAAAGCTAGAAGATCCTGGAATAACATATTTCAAACACTGAAAGAAAATGGGTTCCAACCAAGAATTGTGTATCCAGCGAAATTAAGCTTCAGGATGGAGGATGAAATTAAAACCTTCCACGATAAACAAAAGTTTAAAGAATTCGCAGCTAGAAAACCATCTCTTCAAAACATCCTCGCCAAAGCATTACAGGAAGAGGAAATGGAAAATAACAATGAAAACCAACAGTGGGAGGTAGGACAGTAAAGGGGGGGGGATAATCAAAGAGGAAAACAAACCATGTTTAGTAACAGAAATAAACAAATATGGCTGGAAGAACAACCCATATCTCAATAATAACCCTAAATGTTAATGGCTTAAACTCACCAATTAAGAGACACAGGCTAGTAGAATGGATCACAAAACAAGACCCAACAATATGCTGCCTACAGGAGACGCATTTGATAGGAAAGGACATACATAGGCTGAAGGTGAAAGGTTGGGAAAAAACATATCACTCATATGGACTTCGGAAACAAGCAGGAGTGTCCATACTCATATCAAATAAAATAGATTTCAAGCCAAAGTTAATCAAAAGAGATAAAGAGGGACACTACATACTGCTTAAGGGAACCATACACCAACAAGACATAACAATCATAAACATTTATGCCCCAAACAATGGTGCAGCTATATTCGTCAAACAAACTCTTCTCAAGTTCAAGAGTCTAATAGACCACCATACCATAATCATGGGAGACTTCAACACACCTCTCTCGCCACTGGACAGATCTTCCAAACAAAAGTTGAATAAGGAAACTATAGAACTCAATAACACTATTAATAACCTAGACCTAATTGACATATATAGAATATACCACCCAGCATCAAGCAGTTACACTTTTTTCTCAGCAGCACATGGATCCTTCTCAAAAATAGATCATATATTATGTCACAGGGCAACTCTTAGACAATATAAAGGAGTAGAGATAATACCATGCATCTTATCTGATCATAATGGAATGAAACTGAAAATCAACGATAAAAGAAGGAAGGAAAAAGCATACATCACTTGGAGAATGAACAATAGGTTACTGAACGATCAATGGGTTATAGAAGACATCAAGAAGGAAATCAAAAAATTCTTAGAGATAAATGAAAACACAGACACAACATATCGGAATCTATGGGACACATTGAAAGCAGTTCTAAGAGGAAAATTCATTGCTTGGAGTTCATTCCTTAAAAAAAGAAAAAACCAACAAATAAATGATCTCATACTTCATCTCAAAATCCTTGAAAATGAAGAGCAAAACAACAGCAAAAGAAGTAGAAGGCAAGAAATAATTAAAATCAGAGCTGAAATTAATGAAATCGAAACAAAAGAAACAATTGAAAAAATTGACAAAACTAAAAGTTGGTTCTTTGAAAAAATAAACAAAATCGACAGACCCTTAGCGATGCTAGCGAAGAGAAGAAGAGAGAGAACTCAAATTACTAGCATACGGGATGAAAAAGGCAATATCACAACAGACACTTCAGAAATACAGAAGATAATCAAAAACTACTTTGAATCCTTATACTCCAATAAATTAGAAGATAGTGAAGGCATAGATAAATTTCTTAAGTCATATGATCTGCCCAGATTGAGTCAGGAGGATATAGAAAACCTAAACAGACCAATATCAATTGAGGAAATAGAAGAAACCATAAAAAGACTACCAACTAAGAAAAGCCCAGGTCCAGATGGGTATACAGCAGAATTTTACAAAACCTTTAAAGAAGAACTAATACCAATACTTTTCAAGCTACTTCAGGAAATAGAAAAGGAGGGAGAACTTCCAAATTCATTCTATGAGGCCAACATCACCCTGATACCTAAACCAGACAAAGACACTTCAAAGAAAGAAAACTACAGACCAATATCTCTAATGAACCTAGATGCAAAAATCCTCAATAAAATTCTGGCAAATCGGATACAAAAACATATCAAATAAATTGTACACCATGATCAAGTAGGATTCATCCCTGGGTTGCAAGGCTGGTTCAATATACGGAAATCAATAAATGTTATTCACCACATCAATAGACTTAAAAATAAGAACCATATGATCATCTCGATAGATGTGGAAAAAGCATTTGACAAAGTACAGCATCCCTTTATGTTCAAAACTCTAGAAAAACTAGGGATAACAGGAACATACCTCAATATTGTAAAAGCAATCTATGCTAAGCCTCAGGCTAGCATCATTCTGAATGGAGAAAAACTGAAGGCATTCCCTCTAAAATCTGGAACTAGACAGGGATGCCCTCTCTCTCCACTTCTGTTCAACATAGTTCTCGAAACACTGGCCAGAGCAATTAGACAGACGAAAGAAATTAAAGGCATAAAAATAGGAAAAGAAGAACTTAAATTATCACTATTTGCAGATGATATGATTCTATACCTAGCAGACCCAAAAGGCTCTACAAAGAAACTATTAGAGCTAATAAATGAATTCAGCAAAGTGGCAGGATATAAAATCAACACACATAAATCAAAGGCATTCCTGTATATCAGCGACAAATCCTCTGAATTGGAAATGAGGACAACCACTCCATTCAAAATATCTTCAAAAAAAATAAAATACTTGGGAATCAACCTAACAAAAGAGGTGAAAGACTTATACAATGAAAACTACAGAACCCTAAAGAGAGAAATAGAAGAAGATCTTAGAAGATGGAAAAATATACCCTGTTCATGGATAGGCAGAACTAACATCATCAAAATGGCGATATGACCAAAAGTTCTCTATAGGTTTAATGCAATGCCAATCAAAATCCCAACGGCATTTCTTGTAGAAATAGAGAAAGCAATCATGAAATTCATATGGAAAAATAAAAGACCCAGAATAGCAAAAACAATGCTAAGCAGGAAGTGTGAATCAGGCGGTATAGCGATACCAGACTTCAAACTATACTACAGAGCAATAGTAACAAAAACAGCATGGTACTGGTACCAAAACAGGCGGGTGGACCAATGGTACAGAATAGAGGACACAGAAACCAATCCACAAAACTACAACTATCTTATATTTGATAAAGGGGCTAAAAGCATGCAATGGAGGAAGGATAGCATCTTCAACAAATGGTGCTGGGAAAACTGGAAATCCATATGCAACAAAATGAAACTGAATCCCTTTCTCTCGCCATGCACAAAAGTGAATTCAAAATGGATCAAGGAGCTTGATATCAAATCAGAGACGCGCTGTCTGATAGAAGAAAAAGTTGGCTACGATCTACAGTCGGTGGGGTCGGGCTCCAAATTCCTCAATAGGACACCCATAGCACAAAAGTTAATAACTAGAATCAACAAATGGGACTTACTCAAACTAAAAAGTTTTTTCTCAGCAAAAGAAACAATAAGAGAGGTAAATAGGGAGCCTACACCCTGGGAACAAATCTTTACTCCTCACACTTCAGATAGAGCCCTAATATCCAGAGTATACAAAGAACTCAAAAAATTACACAATAAGAAAACAAACAACCCAATCAACAAATGGGCCAAGGACCTGAACAGACACTTCTCAGAGGAGGACATACAGTCAATCAACAAGTACATGAAAAAATGCTCAACATCTCTAGCTGTCAGAGAAATGCAAATCAAAACCACCCTAAGATACCATCTCACTCCAGTAAGATTGTCAGCCATTAGGAAGTCAAACAACAACAAGTGCTGGCGAGGATGTGGGGAAAAGGGTACACTTGTACATTGCTGGTGGGACTGCAGATTGGTGCAGCCAATTTGGAAAGCAGTATGGAGATTTCTTGGAAAGCTGGGAATGGAGCCACCATTTGACCCAGCTATTCCCCTTCTTGGTCTATTCCCTAAAGACCTAAAAAGAGCATGCTACAGGGACACTGCTACATCGATGTTCATAGCAGCACAGTTCACAATAGCAAGACTGTGGAACCAACCTAGATGCCCTTCAATAGACGAATGGATAAAAAAAATGTGGCATTTATACACAATGGAGTATTACTCTGCATTAAAAAATGACAAAATCATAGAATTTACAGGGAAATGGATGGCATTAGAGCAGATTATGCTAAGTGAAGCTAGCCAATCCCTAAAAAACAAATGCCAAATGTCTTCTTTGATATAAGGAGAGTAACTAAGAACAGTGTAGGGACGAAGAACAGGAGAAGAAGATTAACATTTAACAGGGATGAGAGGTGGGAGGGAAAGGGAGAGAGAAGGGAAATTGCATGGTAATGGAAGGAGACCCTCAGGGTTATACAGTGGAGGAGGTAGAGAGAGAGGAGGGGAGGGGAGGGGAGAGGTGGGGAGGGGGGAGGGTGGAGGATGGGAAAGGCAGTGGAGCACAACAGAAACTAGTATGGCAATTTGTAAATCAATGGATGTGTAACTGATGTGATTCTGCAATCTGTGTATGGGGTGAAGGTGGGAGTTCATAACCCACTTGAATCAAAGTGTGTAATATGATATGTCAAGAAATTTGTAATGTTTTGAACAACCCACGATAAAAAATTTAAAAAAATAAAATAAAATAAAATAAATATTTCACACCTTAAAAAAAAAAAAAAAGAAAATACTAAAACTCCAGTGAATTCTCTACTCACCCTGTGCAAGTGGATGAAAATCATTAACTTAATAAGTCACTCAATGCGACTTAATTCACATTCAGTTTGATACATTAGTATAGAAAATGTCATCTACAAATTTCACCATTTTAGAATTGAGGATATAATCGGTGATTATTTCAAATCTTGAGTGAAAATTTTGAGTAAGAGCAGCATTAATGAGTTTATCTGGAAATGGCCACTAAGTGAGGAACATACACTTGTATGACACAGCCTGGTAGTAATTTTTTCCTATTCATCCTCTGAACGTGTTCATCAAGGTTTAAGTGTCATTTCAGACTTATGCCATGCAATCTAGTAGTGCTGATTTTGAAATTGATTAAATCCAGCAGGTAACAATTCTTAAATACCACTCGTGGAGAATTCCTTCTGAATTACATTCAGAGTTGTAGATCTACTTTATGAAATCTTGTAGTTTTGTGGTTTATGTCAAATGCAATAAAAATAATCAATGTAAAAAAATTATGTAACAATGATCTCAAAAGCTGCTATATAAAAATCAAAGTGACTTAGTGGAATACTTAGTAACAAAGTTGCCCTGAATAAGTCAGGGTGAATGATGATTATTAAGATATTGATTTTTATTTGTTCTTTTTAGATATATAAGATAGTAGAGTGAATTTTGACATGTTGTACATACATGGAGTATAACTTATTCTAATTAGGATCTCGTGGTTGTACATGATGTGAAGTTACCCTGGTTGTATATTAATATACAATGAAAGAAAAGTTATGTTTGATTAATTTTACTGTCTTCACTATTGCCCTTCCTTCTCCCTTCTCTTCATTCCCTTTGTCTAATCAAATGAACTTCTATTTTTCCCCTCCTCACACTCTCATGTTATGGGTTAGCATCCACATATCGGAGAGAACACTTGGCCTTTGTTTTGGGGGGAGACTGGCTTAAATTGGTGCAACCACTATGGAAAGCAGTCTGAAGATTCTTTAGAAAACCTGGAATGGAACCACCATTTGACCCATTTATCTCTCTCCT
This sequence comes from Marmota flaviventris, assembly GCF_047511675.1. Taxonomy (NCBI): domain Eukaryota; kingdom Metazoa; phylum Chordata; class Mammalia; order Rodentia; family Sciuridae; genus Marmota; species Marmota flaviventris. Next base: position 93,037,258 of record NC_092500.1, on the reverse strand, counting down.
CAGTTTATACCCAAAGAACTTAAAATAGTATAGTGATGCAGCCACATCAGTGTTTATAGCAGCACAATTCACAATAGCTAAATTATGGAACCAACCTAGATGCCTTTCAGTAGATGAATGGGTAAAGAAACTGTGGTATATATATTCACTCATAAAGAAGAATGAAATTTCTGGTATTTCCTGGTAAATGGATGGAAATGGAAAATATAATGCTAAGTGAAATAAAATATTGATTTTAACAAATAAGATGCTTGCTCATAAAGCCCACTGAAGCACAAGTTTCTAGTAAGTAGATCTTTACCTCATGAAATGCAGGTGATGATTACCACCTTCCAAGGGTCACATTCAAATATGGTCTATAATGATGGAAGGCATCATTGGTAGCCAATATATTAAAATAAACTACCAGGTTAACTAATGTGTTTGAAGGCATGTTACATCTATATAAAAAAGATGTAAACAGATCTATTTTTAAAATTTCCTAATAAAAGGAACAAATTGAGTCCATATTCTTCTTTTCCTACCTTTTACTTGGACATGCTTCACTTTGATTCAATTCAAGTTGATTCAGTTCAGTACTGGTTTAGTACTGGTTTGAGGATATGAAAATGTTGCTGTTACAAACCTGGGTGATTCACCATTTAAGGCTTATTTAAATGTTGACTATATCAATGTATCAAAACATGGTAGATATAGTAGCTGCAAAATAGTTGTTTCAGTCTTGTGGAAATTATTAAGGATGAAAAGTTATCAAGAATGAAAGGTTATGAATCATGGCAGACACTGCTAGTTTAACCTTTTAACTCTACAAATGACAGCCCATAACTAAATTTACTTGTCTCAGCCTCCCTGCCAAGTGTGATCACATGATTATGTTCTAGCAAAGGAGCTTATCTGAGCCTCCTTTAAATGATAACAGACAGTAGATTGTAACGTTAACCCTTTTTTTCATCTTACATCAAGGAAATTATATGTGATAGCTGGAACTCTAGCAGCCATCTTGGATCATTAAAACAAAAGTATACCCCAGGAAAGATCATATGAGCTTTCAAATTTAAATGCTAATATAATTCTCTCTCGTAATGAGGACAGTATTGAAACCTTCTTATTTTTAAAATGTACAATAGGAAAAGAATTCACTGTGACTTTATCTCAAGACGCTGATTTGTCGGGAACAATTTCAGTTATGGTGTATCTAAATTACCTAATTACTGTTATTGTAATGTTTGGTAGAATCCCTGTTAATTGATGATTGACTGGTACCTCACATTAATGCTTCACGCCTAAAGAATAAACAGTTACAAATGTTTGCTACTAGTGAGAGCAGGATTAGAGGTGAGGTGAACGATGAGGATAGCTTTGCATGCATTGAAGAGGGTATAGAGTTGGAGCATTTGAGTTGTGTCCACTGCCAGTGAGTGCCTTTCAAACTGACACAAACACACCTGCATTATTTTGAACTTTATAAGCCAGTTCAGTGAATCCTGGTGATCTGTATAGCCAATTGGAAGAAGCTGAGGAGACAAAGGAATCCAATACCTCCACGGAAATATCTGTAGAAAAACTCTAGTCAATAGGCTTCAGTTTTATCTTTGCCCAAACCTGTTTGTATGAATAAAGGAAAATACTCCTCTGGGTTATTTTAGACCAGTGGAATTTCATTGCTCAACAAGTGCCTCCCAAATCACATGATATATGGGATTTGTTATTGTATATAATCCTTACATCCTTAAGAATTTTTATCTATGAGCTGTGATTCAACTTCTGCTGATGGTAATTAGAAAATCAGAAGAGATTGGAATCAAGATAAAAATCCAAAAACCAAACAGGCAAATACAATAAGACTTTTAGAAGTGGCGCCTTGGGATAAAACTAGTCAGTTGCAATGGCACACACACACATTCCCATAAGATTTAGAAAGGGGGACTGAGATGCGGAAGAGGGCTTCATGCCAGGTGGGCTGGCTGCAGTAGCTCAGCCAGAGTGATCACTCGTGTTCTAGGGAAGGGGAGAGAGAACCGAGCAATCCAAGATAACAGGGAATGAATCCCTGTGCCTCTGGGACTCCAATAGGACAGAGGATACGTGACTTTCAAGTTCTGAAGTCAGGAGCCATTAAATATTTGATGAAGACAAAATAGGGAAGATGCTGTTATAAATATTATCTACAACAAAACCAAAAATTTATGAGTATATTATTGAAATACAGAGTGAGATACTAAAATGAATTTGGCCATTGAATGAAAGTAGATTGAAATTGATTATTCAGTATTCATTAACATTAAGATATATAAATTGGCATTTGACAGTTGCTAGGCTCTTCAGGTGCCTTCTTCACTGGGCTATTGGTGAATAGAAACCTATATTCATATTTTAAATTTAGACTTTCATAGATATACTTGAGACCCTCAATCTTTTAACTCCCTTCTTTCTATGGGGTCTAAATTCCTCATTTCACAATTCTCCCATGAAAGATTATCAGAAACTCACCTCTTTTGGATGAGAAAGGACCAATCCTACCAACTGCCTAGTGTTTTTTTTTTTTTCCTAAAGCAAATACTGCCATGCTAAGATATTAAGTACTAAGATGGGTATTGATACACACATCATTTTTGTATTATTTCTTGCTTTGGATTATCCAATGTTTTCTGTAATGAATTCTGAAACAGGAAAGCAGAGTAAGCCAAGGCTGACCTCTCTGTGACACTTTCAGGAAGATTTTAGAGTATGCTCCCTTTAATGGCAAAAACTGTTCCACTTAAGTCTTCTCAGATCACACTACTTAGACTAGACCTGTTTGCCTAATCAGTAGATAAAGTCTTAAGTGGCATTTTTTTTTAAAGCCACATTTTGTTTTGGTGGAGAGGAGGGGTAAAAGAAGCCGAGCTTAATTAACCAGACTGACAGGCTCCATAGATCTCTCAAGTGTTTAAATTAAGGATTGCAAGTTCTTGAAACTTGACAAGCCAGGCAGGATTGTCACTGCTGCTGTCTGAAGCAGAGGTAAGTACAGATTAGGCTTGTCCTATCTTTATCATAAGTCTTTTGCCAGGATCTAAGAACTTCACACTGTGAACAGACTTGAAGGTTTTCTTTATTCTTGGGGAATTAAAGCAATAATTAAATTCTCACAT